>NC_062546.1:124236894-124437068 GCF_016906955.1 Phacochoerus africanus
ACCTCATAGGGTCAAATACTCTCTTACCCAGTATGAAGGAGGAGCCAGTGTAACTGAGCAGAACCCTATAGGGCTCCTAGGCACACAAGCCTTTCTGTGGCATCCATTGCATGTTTTTAGGGAATAGGCCTCAGCCTCCAGGACCTTCCCTGGGTTCCAAAGGGCAGCTGCTAATCAGGAAAGGGAGGGGATGCAGAGACCAGGGAGGAGAAGTCAAGAGACAATAGTGCAGCCTTGGGGCAGGGTCCTGGTTCCTCCTCAAGGAATATACATAAAAATATCTTTGATCCTTTCTGAAGAACTAAAAACTTCAACAAATGGAAGAACTGCTTGATGAATCATTCTTCATTCCAGAAAGGAGGACCACCAGAACCAGTCCTGGGGCCACTAAACACCAGCTTTGAGAAACAATGCAAGCTTGCCTCTATCCTGATCCTTATCTATGGCCCTGATTCTTATTTACTCCCCAAACTAAAAAACCACCTCCTAACCCCTTCCAAAGGGGGCACAATGTTTAAGGCATTAGCCAGCTGTGGCCCCCTTTTCCTGCCAAAGCAATAAAGCTACATTTTTCTCCTTTACCCAAAACTCTGTCTCTGCATTTCAATTTGGCACCGGCAGACAGAGGCCAAATTTTGGCAACACTGTGATGTAAGCATGACATCTGCTAGAAGAACAGGAAGAAGATGGTCCTTTCTCCCTCCCAACTGGCCTTGTATTATAAAAATGTAGCCCACCTAATCTCAGACAGAGTGTAACCAAGCTATGGCCCTGTGGGGCTCCTGGGCACACAAGACTTTCTGTGTCCTCCATCTCTTGTTTTTAGGGAATAAGCCATGACCTTCCCTGAGTTCCAAAGGGCAGCTGCTAATCAAAGACCAGGGAGGAGCAGTCCAGAGACAATAGTGCAGCCTTGGGGCAGGGTCCTGGTTCCTCCTCAAGGAATATGCATAACAATATCTTTGAGCCTTTCTGCAAAACTAAAACTCTCCACAGATAGAAGAACTACTTGATGAAGCTTTCTTCATCCCCAGGAAGAACCAACAGAACCAATCCTGGGCCACTAAACACCAGCTCGGAAAGACAATGCAAGCTTGCCTCTACCCTGATCTTTATCTGTGGCCCTATTTTCCACTCCCCAAACTATAAAACCACCTCCTAATCTCTTGGGGGGTGGGGGGGGCTCACAGTCCTCAAGGCATTATCCTGCTGTGGTTCCCTTTGCCTGGCAAAGCAATAAAGCTATCTTTTTCTTTCACCCAAACTCTGTCTTTGAGTTTCTATTCGGCACTGGTGGACAGAGGCTGGGTTTCAACAAGAGCTTCTTTGTCTGCCCACCTGTCTCTCTCACAAGCATCTTATCTTAATAAATCTATTTCTTGCCTTTCACTTTGTCTGTCATTAATTCCTTCTGCACTGAGACACAAAGAGTCTGAACTTCAGTAAGTCCAGACACCAGGTGAGTGATTTTAATTTAAAAAAACAGGGGTTCAAGTCCCAATATAGATTCTGGCTGGGTTCAAGTCATAAGTGTTGTCAGTTTCACACCCACTTGGCCCTTCTTCCTGTTTCCTTCCTTTCCTACAGTAAATGAAGACCTCCTCTGACCCAGGTGTTCCATGAAGCAGCCTGAAATCTGGGTGCCTGTGACCTGGCCATGTCCATTCTGGGTAGCTAAACCAGGACTTAGGTCCTCAGGCCCAAGGAGAAGTCCAGGCAGGGCTGTTAGCCCAGGGTAAGATCAAGCCTCATCTGGGAAGGGCTCTTTGTTCTCCAAAACAAAGAAACCAGACAACCTCAGGGCCACTCTGGGCTCTGGCTCTTCATCACCAAAAAATCTTGTCTGAAGTAGGTAGAGCCTTCCCTGCTTTTTTCCCAAGCTGGCCCCAGGCACCAGCCTCTCCTGTCAGAGTGTTCTTTAGGACGACATTGGAGCTAAAAACAAAGGGCCAACAGAGTCTGCTTTATAGCGAGACCGAAATTAACCAGGAGGTGCAACCACCCCTTTGTTCCCAGCAAAACCCCTGGGTAGCTCTTTCAGTGATGCAAATATGAAGCTGAGGAGGGGAGTGCTCACCAGGCCCAGAAGAGACTCACAGCCAGACTGATTCTGAATGCACAAACTTCAGCTTGGAATGTGAGCTGGGTGTACAGTTAGGGAACTCTTTAGTTGGAGAAGCCTGTGTGTGGTATGTGTGGTGTGTGTGTATAAGTGTGTGTGGGGGGGTGTAGGATCTGTGTGTGTATGCTGTGTATGGTGTGTGTGGGGGGGTGGTGTAGGATCTGTGTGTGTATGCTGTGTATGGTGTGTGTGTGTGTGTGTTTCTGGGAGCCTCTCATCATCTCACCCCATCCAGACTCAATGAGGCTCCACAGTTTTTCCAGTTCATGATGAAAGATGACCTAGACAAAGAGACAAGGACTCTGAACAGATGTGTCTACTTCCTTAGGGTCTTGGGACAGACCAGACTGGAGAAGGGGGAGGGCTTCACTACCAAAACAACAAGCCCCCCGCCTCTCAGTCTGCAAAGGGGATGGGGTCAGATTGGGTACTTGGGAAGGTGAGTGTGAGGGCAGGTCTGGCCCTGTCTAGGAGACGGGTAGTGGTCCCTGAGGCCGGGTGCATGGCCCTTCCCTGCAGCAGAGAGGTCAGCTAAAGGACCCAGGAGGTGAGCTCAGACCTGGTCAGCAGTAAGAGAGGAGGATAGATTTCAGCTCCTGCTGGGCCAGCTCCTTGTACAGCGAACAACCCACCCACCAGGACAGAACCGCTCCCATGGAAAGGAGCCCCTCTGGAGTCAAACCAGATCAGCCTCTGAAAGCTAAGACAGTTCTGTCTCCTCTTCACTAAGATTTTGTTGGAAAAGGAAAAGAGAAAAAGAGCAATTTTGACATTTTCCTCCACAAAACCATTTATCTCCATTGTGTAATTTTCCCTGGCGATTGAATCTTGCCCCAATTAATTAGCACTTTTGCAGTAAGCTAACCAGCTCTTAGCAAAGAACAAAGGAAGTGTATGTGTTGGGGTGGTTGCCCTCCCCCCCTCCTTGGACCTCAGGGAGGATGCAAATTGACTAAACCACTTCTAGTTTACATTTCTGAGAATGAAGGAAGATAAGGAGGGCTGGAGAGGGGATGGGTGTGGGGTGAATGGGGAACAACTGGGCAGCGGGGGTGGGGGTGGAAAGAAGAAGCCAGGTGACCTGGTGAAAGCAGGCACAGAACAGAGAAGCAAGGATTTGTCTAATCCTCATTCAGAGGCAGGAAGCGAAAATTGAGGAGAAAAAGGAAACAAAGAACAGATTTCCCACGTGGGTACGCAAGCCCAGGACTCCCACAATGATTAATGATGCAATCAGACCTCAGAGGCTTCTCAGGTTTCTGTGCAAATGAAGAGAAAATTTAGAAAATGTGGCTGAAACCCAAGCCCCAAATGTCAGTGTAATCTGAGGAGCGTCTGCTCAGAACAGGAGGAAAATGGATCTCTTGGGGGTTGCTCCATCTCAGCTCAGACTGAATAGAGGGGTTCAAAGAACAGGGATCCCCACCACAGGAGGGGCCTTGGGCAGCTGGAGCAGAGCAGGTTCTGGAATGTTCACTGAGCCACCATCATCACCAAGAGGCTAAGGATAGGATACAGGGGAGGGACCCCCAAATGTGGGAGGGAAAACACTGCATCTTTATTTTTACCAACCTCCAGCTGAAGTTAGTGCTTCCTTCTGAGGAATATGAGCAACAAGCCCAGAGTCAGCTTAGCAATTCGGTGACTGTCAATTTAAAAAATCACAGGTATTTTCCTCTCGCATCACAGGTGAGGCAGACCTCTCAGAATATCCTTTCCCTCCTTACTACTTTGAAATCACAAAAGTCATTAGCACTGTAGTAGAGCTTGCTGTAGAATGTGTTAATGAAGACACACATATGTTACTGAAACTCAAATTTGCCTTTTCAATGTTTGATAATTGTATTTCAACATAATTGGCTTTCTTTATAACCTGATGGATTTTATTTGATGCATTTAAAGCCTTATTTTGAGAAGGGGACTATAGGATTCACCAAAGTGCCACAGATAGTTAAAACCTTATCTTGGACTTCAACGACCCTTCAAGGAGATAGAACGCAAAGCCTTTGGCCAAAACAGGAATTTCCAGACCCTTATCTCATTGTAATGCCCCTTCCCCAAATTTGAGGAACCTGGCCTAATACTTCCTGCCCCCTACTAGAAAAGGTCTGTGGCTCACTCCTCACCCACCCCTATAGGACCCTTATATGCCCCCAACCAACCAACAAGTGTATCATAAGACCTCATCTTTCCCCAACCAATCATCAGGTCAGCAGGTGTATTGCAAGACCTCTCCTCTCTCTCCTTTTTCTCTGGGCTATAAAAACACAAAATCATGCACTCTCCCTGATCATCAGGAAGTCCGCTGATGTGTTAACAGCATCTCTTTCTTCAATAAACTTGTCTTTTCTTCACCTTGCTCTGAATCTGGAAAATTCTTTTTCCAGCCTGTGTGCATGGATGACACTTACAATGTACAGGAAGCCTGGCATAAGCCTTGCTTTATTCAACCCTGTGATGTGTTTCTCCAACCAGTTGTGAATGAGCTGAGGCTGCCCACCTATGTGGGGCAGAGACCCTGCTTCTGCTCTCTCTAACCCCAAGGCCAATACATGGTTACCCACAGAAGCTTCCAGAGTGCAGGACTCATCTGAGGATATTTCCTCCTTCTCCTCTGGAACTATCCATCCTCCTACCTCCTGGGGCCAGCTCTGCTTATCCCATGGATCAGACCCTAGAGGCAGGAAGCAGGTGGGCTGAGTGAGTGGCTTCAGTGGTCTCAGGATCTTGCTAAGGACTATACTTTAGAGGGTCAAGGCAAAACCCGATCGCAATCAGCCCGTAACTTCTGTGATTTCTACCGCACCTGACACAGAAATGACTGATGAATGTGTGTTGAAGGAATACATAACTGAATATATAACTGCTAAAGAGAGAGGATGGGGTGGGGTGGGGCAAGGGTGGAAATCAGTCAGCAAACTTTTTGTGCCTTCTCTGTGGGAGATGTCAGGACATGTACAGAAGGAGAGACTGAGCCCATTCTTTGAGATTCTTCTGGTATAATAACCAGGTAGCACAAAAGAGAGAAAGTAGGTTGAAATCCCTGGACAGGTCCTAGATCATGGGTTTGAGGCATCCTGACCAGATCTTTTGGAAGTGGTGGATTTTTAACAATGTTCTGTTAAAGGGAGATGCTGATCCACAAAGACCCTAATCTCTGCTTTGTTATCTCTCAGCCTACCCTGCACACTTCGGGCTTTAGGACTGTGTGCTAGGTAGTGTTTGCTCTTGTTCCCCTAGCGGCCCTCAGGTGTCTAGCCCACAGGAAGAGCTTGGACAATGTGAATGAACGAATGCATGAACCTAGTTCCTTCGTGGGCAGGAGCAGATTGCATTTTCAAGTGGCAGCACAATCTCTGTCATCCCATATCCTCCTCTCCCAGTGTGACTTTGACAATGAGAAGGTGGGGTCTTGTGCTTCCATTGCCTTGAAACTGGGAAGCTCTGGGACTATAGGGAGGTGATGCCATGTGACTTCCAAGGCTAGGGCACAAAAAGCAATACCACTTCCACCTGGTTCTCTGAGAGCCCATCTGCCATGCTGTGAGGAAGCCCAGACCAGCTACTCCAAGAGGCCACATGCAGAGGTGACCTTTATCTGCCTAGCTGAGGTCCCATTGACAGCCCACCTCACCCGCCAACATGTGAGCCTTCAGATGATTTCAACCCCAGCCATGGTGGAACAGAGCCCCACCCCCTATCCCATGTCCTATCTGGACTCCTGACCCACAGAATCATGACCATAACTGATGGGAAGTGTACACCACTGAGTTAAGGGGGCTTGTGACACAGCACAGGTATCCATCTCAGGTGCAGAGGTGGGAAAGATGTCATTCACGCAGGCCTGGAAGGACAGCAACTGAGGGGGGACAAAGGGGCTAGAGGGGCCTGAGAGGGCAGCAGAAGGGGACTCCCACAAGAACACACATGCCCCATTTTCCCGAGATGGAGGGCTGGGAGAAGAAAGGAGGAGGCACTGGGAGAAGAAAGGAGGGCAGCAGGGTCTAAGGCCAGCCCCTCCTGTGCTCTCCAGGGCAGGCTCGGGGACCAGAGCCCAGCCAGCCTGTGTAGTCACTGACACATCTTTCCAGGGCCAGAGGCTGGGCACACAGGCCCGGGGGACAAGGCACTGCCATACAAAGAGGGAGCCTAGAGGAGACCACTAGAGAGGCCAGGTGGGGAGGTCTGAGGCCTCCAGCTCCCGGGCAGGAACAATTTTTCCTCCCAAGACCTGGAAGGGACAGCAAGGGCCTCTTAGACCAGACCAGGACCGTTAGGGAGGGCACTTTGGAGGAGGCAAACCAGGGCTTCTCCTGCGAGGATAGCCCTGGCCCCTCTGAATCTAAGCATTTACCAGTAAAGGTGGTGGCACCACCTTGGCTGTTAGAAAAGGCAGTTACGCTAATTCATGCTTGCAGAGCCTGGCTGGCACACCCCGAATGCCTATTCCCTCCCCTTCCTAAGAACCAGAGAAAGGAGGAGAAATCAGCAGCCCAGGAGGTCCTGCCTGAGGTGCAGGAAGCCTCCAGGACCTCAGGGCAGGCGACCAGCTGGGAAGGCACATGTTTACTCAGCATTATCCCTGAGGGCTGCTGGGGAGAGCTCGGTCTCCAGCTGTCCCTCCCTCTCCTAAGAGAACAGCCGAGTGTGTGGTCGGCCAGGCTGCATGTTCCTATCGAGAGGCACATTTCCACATGCTCATCCTCAGCCTTCCTGCTGCAGAGGCACCACACATCCCTGCACCCTCTTCGCACACCTCAGAGCCCTGGGCACTGTTTCTGGAAGGGTTCTGCAGGGGGCCTCCTACCCCCGAACTGCCCAGTGGCTCCCAGTGCTGACATCCTGTACCCACGACTTATTACCAGATGACTTATTCCATCACCCCACAACTTGCAGAGAGTTCATTTTGACATAATTGTTTTCACATCCCCGGCTGCATGCCTGTGGAAAATGCAGAAGCTTGCAATCAGGAATGAGTCAGAGCTCCAGTTCCTGGGCACAGAGCAAAAGGCCCACACAAGCCAACTGGAAAAAAAGGAAGGAAGGAAAGAAAAGGCACCACAGAAAGCAGAAGGTCCAGTGCAGTGTGAAGGAACATATTCAGAGATTCCTACACTTGGGGTAGGAACCTGTGAGGGAGGGGCATTATTCTGCCTGCATTCAGTCACCAGCTGAAAGTAACTGAGTGAACAGAAGGGGATCCCAGGGGCTGGTGCCACAGCAGCTCAGGTCTCCCTAATGCCGAAGTCTACAAAAGGCTGACTTGACCCTTGCGAGCTCTTCTGAAGATGGGAAGCCCGGTGATGTTCACTCCACCTGCCCCGTGGCCAGCCATGGAATCTGTGCCTCTCCTGTGGTCCCCTGCTAGGCCATTGGCTACCACTTACCTGTGGAACCTAAAATATGGCATAAGCGAACCTATCTACAAAACAGAAATGGACATAGAGAAAAGACTTGGGGTTGCCAAGGGGGAGAGGGAGGCAGGGGGATGGACTGGGAGTTTGGGTTAGTAGATGCAAAATATTACATTTAGAATGGATAGGCAATGAGGTCCTACTGGAGAGCACAGGGAACTATATCCAATCTCTTGGGATAGACCATGATGGAAGATAATATAAGAAAAGGAATGTATATATATGTATGACAAGGTTACTTTGCTATACAGCAGAAATTGACACAACACTATAAGTCAACTACACTTTATTAAAAATTAAAAAAATAAAAATAAAGCCTTTTGTGACATTTCAGGAAATTCTACAGTTTTCCCATTCCTAGTGTTCAATAGCTTTGACTGTCTCCTCCCACTAAATTCTTTCTCTTATCTCTGGGATTTCTCATTTCAAAGTCATGTAGCTGTCCATGATTACATGACTAAATACCAAACTTAGCCCCTTCTCTTGATGTAGACACACCCAAAAGGCATATACCATCAAATGTATGCATAGGCCCTTCTGGGCAGCAGGGTTTTGGATCATCTGGGAAGACAGGTGGCCCCCTGTGACTGCATAGAAGCCCTTGCCACAGCGCAGTACATGTTCCTGGGCTGAAAAGTCTTTCAACCAGGCCATCCCAGGATGACTCTTCCCTCCAGTCTCCCTCAAGTCCCCACTCCTCAAAGCAATCCTTACCTTGGCTTAGGCAAAGCACCTCCACTCTGCATTCCACTCCTTCCCCAACCATCCCCCCAAAGGACTCGCTCAGGGCACCTGAAGCCCCTACCTCCTCCCAGTTCTGCCTCCAGCATGGGGGTGGGGTGTCAGACAGTTAGGGTGCCTCTGGGTACTAGAAACAAAACAGTGACCACCATGGTTTTAAATGTGTGTTGTGTTTTTTGGCAAGAAGTCTGCAACTGAGTGGTTCCGAGACTCATTCTGTGGTTCCAGCCCATCAGGGGCCTGGGGCACTCGACCTTTTCCTCAAGAGCGAAGAATGGCTGTATTGCATCCTCACAAAAATGAAAGCAGGAAGAAAGGCAGATGGTGGCAGAAAGCCTTCTTCCCAGGAGGCTCAATGGTTTTACCAGGGACGAAAACACTTTCCCAGAAGCCCACAGCTGACTCCCTCAAGCCTCATTCTCTAGAGCTGAGTTATATGCCCACCCCTGAACCAGCCCTTGTTGGAGAAGTGGGATTATTAGATTGACTGGAACTAACTGTGAGGCCCCCATCAGTCTGCTCCCCCCTGTTCCCCATCCCATAAACACAATGCCGAAGCTGATACCCAAACAAAAGAGGAGTTCTTGTGAAGGAGCCATGGCTGCAGTGCAGGCAGGCAGCAGTCTGAAAGCAAAGATGCTACAGCCGTAGATGTAAACCATTACATTTAGAATGGACAAGCAATGAGGGCCTGCTGTACAGCACAGGGAACTATATCCAGTCACTCGTGATAGAACATGATAGAAGACAGTATGAGACAAAGAATGTATATATAACTGGGTCACTTTGCTGTATAGCAGAAATTGACAGAACGTGGTAAATCAACTATAATAAAAAAAAATTTTTTTAAAGAAGTTACTGCAATCCAGCAAACAGTGGTACTGACTTGGACTGGGGTGGTTGTGGTACAAGGGAAGGAGAGAGGAGGTGGGATTCTGGACACAAAGAGCCTAATAAGATTTGCTAATGAGTTGGACGTGAAATAGGAAAGAGAGAGAGAGGCAGAGAGAGAGGGCAGAGAAAGACAGACAGACAGAGCAGAGAGAGCCAGAGAGTAATGTCCAGAAGAAGCCCCAGAGTTCTCCCTGGCCAGCAGGAAGGAGGGCTGCCCTTTGCTGAGATGGCAGGAATTGGAGGAGGGCAGGTCAAGTCTGAGATGCCCATTAGACATCCTCGTGGGATTAGACAGACAGTTAGGTGATGATTCCTAGGCTCAGGAGAGAGCCAGGCTGGAGAAACACTTACTTCTCAAAACCATGAGCTCAGGAGTTCCCTGGTGGCCTAGCAGTTAAGGATCCAGCATTGTCACTGCTGTGACTCGGGTTCGATCCTTAGCCCAGGAACTTCTGCATGCTACGTGCACGGACAAAAAACAAACAAACAAAAAACCAAAAAACCATCATGAGCTCAAATGAGGCCCTGGAGACAGTGTGAGAGAAGGTAAAGGGGAAGAAAGGACCAGGATACAGCCTCAGGCCTCCAGACTTCTGGGTCAGGAAGATGATCAGAAACCAGGAGAAAAGACAGCAAAGGGTGGCCCTGGAGGGGGACAGAGTGGCGAGGATAGTGGCAGTGGCCAGTTCAGCTGTGTCCTGTGCTGCTGAGGAAATGAGGAGGTAGGCTGGTACCCACAACAGTCCTCCTGGCTCCTACAAGCCTCCAAATAATGGTCAGTGTCACCTTCAAGAATTTCTGACCATGAACTTGCAGTTCCCAGAAACCTGGGCTGACAGGCCACCTGTGTGTCTTGTTCTCAACTCTGAGTGGTTGAGGGGTGGTTCCAGGATCACTGCTCATGAAGAAAGCCTAGAGGAGAAAGGCCAGCATAAAAAGGTGGGGCAGTCTCAAACAAAAGACCTACAATTTAATAAACAGATCTCACAAATAACTTTGAGAGAGAGACACCCAATTAGTATTCTGGGGAGGTCTGAGAAAACAAGGGCAGTGTCTCTAGAATAGACTGCCATTTAAAAAAAAAAAAATCAGGGAACAAGAAAACACTCTTCAACACTACACACACTTTGCCAAAATAAACAGTTTAATAGAAAGATAAATAGCAAAACAATTTTCCCAAATGTAGAAGAAAACATTAGCAAAATAATGATAAACCATACAGAGAATCAACCTGGAAGCTCTGACAACTAATAAATGAAAGTTCCAAACAGATAGAACAAATAAAATGAAGAGAAGAAAAACTATCCAAAAAGTTATGCAGAGAAATTTGTTGGAGTCAAAGGAAGATATGATTTTTTGGGATAAAAGAACACATCACCCATAAGAATTCAAATGTCACAGCAATATCAGACATTGGAAACACAAGATCCCGGAAAGCAGTGGAGGGTTCTTGTGAGGTTCTGAGCAGAAATGTGCAGCTGTACAATTTTTTATCTAGCCAAACTCTCAGCAAATGTGAGGGCAAAATAAATACGTTTTTAGAAAATGCAATGCTTAAAAAAATTTAAGGAGCTCCCATTGTGGCTCAGTGGGTTAAGCACCCAACATTGTCTCTGTGAGGATGAGGGTTTGAGCACTGGCCCCGCTCAGTGGGTTAAGGACCTGGCATTGCCATGAGCTGGGGTGTAGGTCACAGATGGGGTTTGGGTCCAGTGTCACCCTGGCTGTGGCTTAGGCCGGCAGCTGCAGCTGTAGCCCAAGAACTTCCATATGCAGCAGGTGTAGCTGCAAAAAAAAAAAATTAACTCTAAAACCCATTTTTTCTTAGGAAAGGACTGTGAATAGATTCCAGCAAAGTGAGAGTGAAAACCAAGAAATGAAGGCATAGGATCAGATAGCAACCCAAGAGGAAGGGAAAGGTCGCCCAGGAGGATAGCTATGCTTCAGGCCCCAAACCAGGCCCCTAAGAACAAAGGGTGGAGGGGAGAAGGAGCCTCAGGGCAGACAGACTAAGAGGTGATTAGAGAAAGTCTTGGGAAACCTTGGGGTAAAGCAGTCAGTGCAAAAGCTAAAAATGACAACCCAACAAGCACAATACAGAAGCAACCAGAAGCTACAAGAAAAACATCTTAGCTGAAAGGCATGGTGAAATTGTGAAACAGGCTAAAGTTCAGCATGACCAGAGCAGTTAGGGAGCAGAGGGGACCTCCCTCAGCAGAGTCACAGAGGGTCCTGGCCTGGCCAGGGAGCAGGAGAAACCTGTCCCCACCCCAGCTGGCAGAGTCAAGGGGAGGCAAAGCCAGGCCTTTGTTCTCAGTATTGAACCTGCTTCTGGACCAACATCCACAAGAGTTTGAGCCCAGGATCCAGGACAGAAAGAGAACATGTATCCCACTGTCAGTCTTAACAATATGAGTGAAGGCTGGACTGACTGAGGCTGGGGTCAACCCAGGGGCAAAAGTGGGGCTGGGAACAGAGCCAGTGTCCCAGCTTCCTGGAGCAGAGGGAGGGACCGGCTCATGGGCAAATGTACAACCATGAAGGACCCAGGACGTGGCCTGAGGCCGCACATGGCTGGACAGAGGAACTGAGGGTGGTGATGTGACTGCGTGGAGGCGGGTCTTAAAGCTGTGAGCATCCCAAATCCTCAGCAGCGAAGGCTCAGAGCCATGCAAAGAAGATGCAGTGGGTGGGTATATGACTCAGCATGAGAGCCAGAAACGGGGGGCTCAGTGTAATCCCCACAGCAGGCTTGGCCTTTTGCTCTCCAGACACTCAGGCAGGCATGACAGCAATGCCGCCACCTCACCCCCCACTGCCACCCTGCCCGGACACACTTTCTCCATCACAGGTTCCCTTGTCATCCACACCTTGAACCCCTCCTATCGCTCCCCTCCATCACAACCTGGAAATCAGCCTTCACCTCCACGTTCCCCTCCCAGTCCTCCACACTGCCATGAGTCTGTAATTTGAAATCCAGATGGCTCTGCTCTTTGAATACTGTCTGCCTGAATCCAAGGACTTCCCCGAACTTGCTCCCCCTCCAGCCTGATCCAAGACCATCTCATATGTCCTGATGCCTTTCCACCCATGCCCCCGACAGTCCCCACAATGCAGCCGCCAGAGGGATCTTTCTACAATGCAGGTCAGACCTCACTCCACACCACAGTGGGGATCACTTCACTCAAAATAATGGCCAAGTGCCCACAGTGAGGGCCCGCAAGCACACCCCCCGCCTTTACCTCCTCTGGATTGTCTACTGCTCCTCAAACAAGCCAGGAGCAGCCTCGGGCCTCAGGGCCTTTGAAGTTGGCTTTTCCCAGATAACACTCAACCCAAATAGACCACTCAGGGCTCATCCCCACTTCCCTCAGCACCTGGGACCATATCACCGATCCATCAGTAGGCACCAGCTCCAACTGCCCCTGATGATTTGTTTTCATGGAAAAGATTAATTGAAATTAGTGGATCAATTTCCAGTACAAAATGCATGCAGGAACTGCCAGGAACTAGCAGCTTCTCACCGCTGGGCATCCATACCCATCAGGAAAGCCCGACCTCAGCTCCCCTGAGGGACCACTACCCTCCATTCCTTTGAAGAGCTGTGGTGAGTGTGCTCCCAGAAAAGCCTCCCTAACAAGCATGCCCACACCCAGAGGGAACCAGGGAATTCTCAGAAGCGCATCTCTTTGGTTTGGGCAGAGCTCCAAGCAGGAAGGGTGCTCTGTCTAACCTCCTGAAGGCAGAAGGTGCCAGCCAGCTCAGGCCAGTCCCTGCACCATGAGTGCCAGAGGGAGCCTGGATCTCCACATCCTGCTGAGAAATGCCTCCTCTGAGGCTGCAGACACCTCGGTTTCATCAGGGCCTCCCCACAGCACTGGCAGGCAGAGCCATTCTCAGCGGAGAAATAGCTGCAGCTACCACAGGGAGGAGAAAGAGGAAAGCACTGCCCGTCTCCCACCTCCCCTCTTCCCCTCCTCCCCTCACCCCCTCACTGCCCCCCCATTCTGTCTGCCTTTGGGGGTGTCCTCATTTCCTCCCAGTCCCTCCCTCTCTGTGTTGTTTTTCACCCTCTTCTCCTCCTGCTTAATTTCTTAAAATAGAAGAATTTTGAGAAACAAATTACAGACTCATGGCAGTGTGGATTCCCACGAGCTCTGAAAAATGAAGAATTTAAATTTTCAGTCTGAGGGAGCATATATTTACAGCATGTCTTTTATCCTTCAGACCACAAGCTCTGTACAAAGCCTAGGAGGACTGAGGAGATGGCCCTGGAGATGTTGGTGCAGCCCAGCTTTTCAGAAGCCTCTTCTTCTACCTCGATATGTGGCCACAGCCCTCACTCTCCAGGAAGGATCACATGGCAGCTTTCCCAGGAAGCTCTGAGCTTGAGACAGGAGGGAGGCCCAACAAGTGGAAGCAGGAATCCCAATCCAGAACTTTCTCTTTCAACTTGCTGATGGTGGACCTCCTCTTTGGGGAATTTCCCCAAAGTATATGACGTTCATTTATTCCATACATACCAAGCCTTGCACTGCTTCAGGCCCTGGGAACACACAGTTCTTGTCCAAGGCAGTTCACATCCCCCTGGGGGCACAGAAGCAAACAGATCACCAAATAAATGCATGTTTGCTGCACTGAAGTGTCAAGAAGAAAAATAAAGCAGAGTGAGAGTGGCATTGGGGCTAGTTTGGGGGGGGGCAATTATCAGAGAGGATCCATCGATCACATAAACGTGAGCTAGAACTGGAAAAATGTGTGGGCTATCTCAGGGTGAGTGTCTCCGACAGCAGGAACAGCATCTGCAAAGGCCCTGGGGCAGGAGTGTGCTTGGAATGTTCAAGAAACTACGTGGGAGTTCCCGTTGTGACTCAGTGTGTTAAGAACCTGACACAGTGTCCGTGAAGATAGGGGTTTGATCTGTGGCCTCGTTCAGCAGGTTAAGGATCTGGCGTGTCCACGAGCTGCAGCATAGGTGGCAGATGAAGCTCAGATCCCACATTGCTGTGGCGGTGGTATAGGCCCAGCACCTGCAGCTCTAATTCAACCCCTAGTCTGGGAACTTCCATAAGCCAAAGATTCAGCCGTGAAAGATAAAGAAAAAGAAAAGAAAAGAAACTGCAAGTGGGCTAAAAGCAGGTGTGGGCCACGGTCTGGGGATCTTCCAAGACAGATGGGAGCCATTGGAGAGTTGGAGCAGAAGGAGACAGGGTCAGAACGCCAGCTGGTGTGGAGGAAGTATGGGGTACAGCCCAGCCCTCTCCTTGGACTCCTTCACAGAGGTGTTGGCTTCTGCCCTTCCCTGGTCTCCCTGGGGCCCTGGTCCTTGCATTTGATAGTGCCCTGACCCTCCCACCCTGGGAGGGAGGATTTTGACAATAACAATGGTTGTGGGAAGCTGCATGAGGTCCACACCCCAATCCCCAGAACGTGAGAATGTCACCCAAAAGTCTGTGCAGACGTGATACAGCTGGATCTTGAGATTGGGAGATTATGAAGGTAGCCTGCTATAACCTCAGGGTCCTCATCAGAAGGAGATGGAAAGAATTAGAGAAGGGAATGTGGTGACAAAAGCAGAGGGCGGAGTGATGGGCTGTAAAGATGGAGGAAGGGCCACAAGCTGAAGAATGTGGGATCCTCAGGATGGGATGCTGGAAAAGGTATTCTGCCCTGGTGTGGGCAGAGGAAGAGAGGGGCCTCTGCCCAGCACCCCTCCCTCAGGGCTCCTGAAAGTAGGCACAGAGGTTCCGGGTGCCAAAGCCTGCCCTTACTCTCCCAGCCCTAAAGTTTCCCAGCAGGTCTGCTTCCAGAACTGCTCCTAGGGTGAAGAAGCCTTGGAACCCCCCCCCCATTGCAGCAGGGCTGGGAGAGCCCCGGCACCTCTCCGCAAGTGGCCCCTCACCTGGGGAGCCAGGGAGCTCTTTCTCCTTTCTGTCCAGGCTCCCTGCTGCCAAAATCGACTGGAGTGGGCCCCCCTTGGGAGACAGCCACCAGCTGCTGCTCCTGGGGAGGGGCAGAGACGAGAGCATGGATGGCTTCACTCCACCAGGCAGCTCAGTGGCAGAGGGTCAGCCTGCAGCTGCACACACCCACAGGGCACGGGCAGAGGCCAAGCTGTGCCCCCTGCCCCAGCCCCACCCTCCACTCCACCCGCAGCAAGCAATCCCGGACTGCCTCGCTCATGTACATGCAGCCCACACAGGATCCCGTGTGTGGCCATAGAGGGTGGGCCAGCCCCAGTGCACCTACACAGGACCAATGAGGACATGCGCTCCTGTCCACTCTCAGCTCTGGAAGGGCTCAGGGGACGAGAAGGATCCACAGCCTCGTGGGGGCATCCCATGCACGCCCCTTCTCCATTTCCTTGTGTCAGCCTCTTTCATCCCCTCAGGCCCTGCTCCACTCGCCATGTCCACTCAGCCACCTGTTGCTGAAGATAGAGCCTCCTGATTTTTCTAGTCTTCTCTTCCCTCCTCTCCACCCATCCACCAATGTTCTGATTCTGGCTCAGGGCACCCTGTACCTCCTCCAGCTCCCTGGACCCCCAGTTCTCATGCGCATTTGCCCTTGGCCCCTGACTGAGGCCACCTGCTGGAGCCCCAGGAGAAGGGCCAGGTCTTTGAGGTCCCATCCTGCCCGCCTCTGGTCTCTTCTGCCCCATCACCTCCTGCTCTTGAGGTTCTTCCTGAACAAGGATGTATCCACAGTTGGTACAATAGCCTCCAGCACCTGCTCTCAGGGCTGATCTGCCCCTGCATTGTCTGCCGGCAGTCACTGCCTGCACCCAGTGGTCTTGTCTGATGTCTAATCAGGCACTTTCTGGGGTAAGGACCTGTCTTTCACCCAGGCCATTTTGCACATGACACAGCACAGCTGCAGCCTCATAACACGAGCTCAGGATCTGCCCCCAAGCCAGTGCCAGCCAGCCATTGAGGGGACTGCTCGCACCAAGAATGCAGGAAGGCTGTGGTGGGCTTGCCCTGAGCACCCGGTACTCCCTCACACACTCCCCAACAACACACCCTTACACACTCACACCCACAGGCACACACTCACAGATACACACACACGCACACACACACACACACTTACTCACACCCTAGAACTCCTGCACTGCAGACAAGTCTGCTGAAGCCCCTCAGGAAGGCAGCCAACTGGAATTGGACCCTCCACACCTTCATCAAAGGGCCATCCATGACCTCTTGCCCGTAGCTTGGCTCCCTAAGACATGGTACTGCCCCTCTGTCACAGCTTACTTTTTAAGTGTACTTGTCCAGATGATTTAATTTTTAAAATTTTAAATCCCCATTTCCCACACTTTTACAACCTAGAGGGGAAGAAAGACCTGCCCCATGGGCTCTGGGGTGGGCTCTAGAACATCCCAAGCACATTCCTGCCCCAGGGCCTTTGCAGATGCTGTTCCTGCTGCCGGAGACACTCACCCTGAGATAGCCCACACATTTTTCCAGTTCTAGCGCATGTTTGTGGGATAGATGGGTCCTCCCCGGCAAACTAGCCCCAATGCCACTCTCACTCTGCTTTATTTTTCTTCTTGACACTTCAGTGCAGCAAACATGCATTTATTTGGTGATCTGTTTGCTTCTGTGCCCCCAGGGGGATGTGAACTGCCTTGGACAAGAACTGTGTGTTCCCAGGGCCTGAAGCAGTGCAAGGCTTGGTATGTATGGAATAAATGAACGTCATATACTTTGGGGAAATTCCCCAAAGAGGAGGTCCACCATCAGCAAGTTGAAAGAGAAAGTTCTGGATTGGGATTCCTGCTTCCACTTGTTGGGCCTCCCTCCTGTCTCAAGCTCAGAGCTTCCTGGAAAAGCTGCCATGTGACCCCTCATGGAGGGTGGGATGACAGTGGTGAGGTCTGTGGCCACCTGCCTCCTGGGCCTAGATTTCTTGGCATCTCAGTCTGAACCTCAGAATGTTCCACACTCAGACAAGCATTGGGTGCAACCATCCCACGTTGCCCACAAGCATGTGATGATCAGAATACCCAGCCTCTGGGATGGGAGAGCCCCAATCCAGACACTCCCCTGCCCCCCACCCCCAGCTGTGTGAACGCTTTCCAGCTTCCTGAGGCTGAGCTTTCCTGCTTTCTGTTGGTTGGAGCAGCCACAGGCCAGCCCAGCTGCAGGGGGAGGGGATGGTGTCTGCACAGTGTCCTCCACCACACAAGTCAGCTTCCACAAACCCATATGGGATGGGGGAGGATATCCCAAGAAAGCCCCCCTCTCCAGGGACGCCGGCACAGCCTCGCCTCAGACAAGTGTTCAGGCCTGACATCTGCTGTCCAGCCCCTGGGCCCCTGGGAACCCTGGACACTCTATCAGGCCTGCCACCATTTTTATCCCCAGTGTCCCCCACATGCATGACTCCCCTGTCTCAGAGCCTCAAAGGGCTTTTGCCACTCCCCAGCAGCCCCCACAGGGCTGGGTGCACTGTGGCAAACACGGCATGCACTGTGGCAAACACGGCTCACCAACCAAGAGCCGTGCTGGCTCCAGAGTGCTCCTGGCCTTTCAAAGGCTTCCTCGCCTCTCAGTGCGTCCTCCCAAACTCCTTAGCTGTGACCCAGCTTCCCTCTTTATCCGTGTGTGTGTACACATGTGTGTATATGTGTGTGCACGTGTGTACACTGTGTGGGTGCACGTGTATGTGTTGTATACACCAGTGCACACAAATGATCCATCCTCCACACTGGACAATGACTTGATGCCAGGGGCCCCAATCAGGCCCAGCACTGTGCTCCATGTGACCCAGGTCCCCATCCCCCAGCAGCGGAGGGACAGCCCTGCTGCAAGACCTGCCAGGTTATATCCCCAGCACACTTCACTTAACCTCACACAGACCCTGGCAGGTAGATGCTCTGGTCTCCGTTTTGAAGATGACCAAACTGAAGCACAGAGGCTCAGTGGCTGTCATGGGTAACTGGCAATGGGCAACTTTAACCTGCATTTCCTTAACCTGTTAAAATTTTAATGAACAGGAGCTCCTGTGGTAGCTCAGTGGTTGACGAATCCGACTAGGAACCATGAGGTTGCGTGTTCGATCCCTGGCCTTTCTCAGTGGGTTAAGGATCCGGCATTGCTGTGAGCTGTGGTGTAGGTTGCAGACGAGGCTCGGATCCTGCGTTGCTGTGGCTGTGGCATAGGCCGGCGGCTATAGCTCCGATTCGACCCCTAGCCTGGAAACCTCCGTATGCTGCAGGAGCAGCCGAAGAAATGGCAAAAAGACAAAAAATAAAATAAAATTTTAATGAACAGCCTTTTTACACATCCATACACATATGTATACAATTTTACATAGAGAGAATTAGACTGTAATGGTATTCCACAACCTGATTCCTCTTTCTCTCTCTCTTTCATTTTCCTGGCTGCACCTGTGTTGTGTTCCCAGGCACAGCCCATGGCTATTCCTGGGACAGGGATCACACCCACACCACAACAATGACCTGCACTGCTGTAGTGACAATGCCAAATCCTTAACCCGCTTTGACACAAGACCACTCTATAACTTGATTCCTATTTCCAGTCAATAGACTTAAAACATCACTTGAACTAACTTTGTGATTTGTTGTTGTTGTTGTTGTTGTTGTTGTTGCTATTTCTTGGGCCGCTCCCGCGGCGTATGGAGGTTCCCAGGCTAGGGGTCGAATCAGAGCTGCAGCCACCGGCCTACACCAGAGCCACAGCAACTCGGGATCCGAGCCGCGTCTGCAACCTACACCACAGCTCACGGCAACGCCGGATCGTTAACCCACTGAGCAAGGGCAGGGACCGAACCCGCAACCTCATGGTTCCTAGTCGGATTCGTTAACCACTGTGCCACGACAGGAACTCCACTTTGTGATTTTTAAGTGTGATAAAAATTAATTAGTTAACCAGTCTCCTATTGATAAGTATTTTTATAAGCCCCTTGCAAGATAGCACACCACCCTCAGGTCTCCCAGAGGCTCCTCCTTCCCTCAGACTGTCTTAACCTTAAATTGCTTTTTTGTTCTCTCTCTTTTTTTTGCGGGGGGGTGGGGGGGGGTGCACCATGGCATATGGAAGTTCTCAAGCTAGAGGTCTAATCGGAGCTGCAGCTGCCAGCCTACACCACAGCCACAGCGACGAAGGATCTGAGATGCGTCTGTGACCTGTGCCACAACTCATGGCAACGCCAGGTCCTTAATCCACTGATCGAGGCCATGGATCGAATCCATGTCCTCATGGATTCTAGTTGAGTTCGTTATCACTGAGCCATGATGGGAACTGCCTAGTTCTCTTTCTTTTAAATGAAAATATTTAGAGGAAAAGAAGATTGAAAGGATATATTTACAAGGTATTAACAAAAGATTCATCTTTGGATTTTTGTTTGTTTGTTTTTTGCTTTTTATGGCTACTCCTGTGGCATATGGAAGTTCTCAGTCCAGGGGTCAAATTGGAGCTGCAGCTGCAGGCCTACACCACAGCCACAGCAATGCCAAATCCAAGCCACGTCTTCAACTTACACCAGAGCTCATGACAATGCCGGATCCTTAACCCACTGATTGGGGCCAGGGATGGAACCCAAGTCCTAATGGACACTATGTCAGGTTCTTAACCTGCTGAGCCACAATGAGAACTCCGAAGGTTCATCCTTGAGTGCTAAGACACTGACTTGGTTTTGAAAACAAATTTCGATCCTTTCATGAGGTGGATGATACTAACCTGATAAGAAAAAATCTCCCTTTTCTGCCAGCTTCCCCTACCTCATCGAAAGCATGGCAGAGAACTCCTGCTATGTCTAAGGTGACTGTGGTGCGTGAAATAAATTATACAGTCGGCTGAAATGACTGCAGGCCTTTTGCTCCTTCCTTCCGCCCTTAAAATGCATTCTGTAGAGTGTGCTTTATTAAAGTAATCAAAATATATTCAAATTCATTACCAGTTGCTCTCAAAATGTCAAAGACCGATTCTCCAATTCCAGCCACTTCTGCTGACGCACCAGGGCCTGGTAGCTAGCTACCTGAGCACAGAGCAGGAGACCCCAGGCCTTTGGCCTCTGCCAGAACCACTCCGGTCTCCGACCAAGCTTTTCTCTCCTCACTCTGTCTTTGGGAGGTGACACAGCAGATACTGGTCAGTGGTTCACTGGATAGCAGACAGAGGGAGCCTCCAGTCCCATCCAGGGAGTGCCCCTTGCTTGGCCAGACTGCAGTCATGCGTCTTGGTGCTTGTTCCAAGGGTCACAAGGCCTAGTGTTTCCTGGTACAGTGTCCAGCACATAGCAGAGTCCTCAAAATGTCTTTGGATTTTGTTTCTGCTTGCCAGGGCTCAATCTGACCCACACCACCCCTGGACAAGGCCATACTAACAAAGACACAGGCCCCAGGTCACAGGACCTGCTTTGCACCCGCAGTATACAAATACCACTGTAGTTAATGCTCACGGTAACACTTACCCAGGGGATGCCTCTGCTGTCAGGCAGAACCACTCTGCCACTTACTGGCTCTAGGTCAGATTAAGCCTAACTTATTATGCCTCAGTTTCCCCCACTGAGCAATGGGGCATATAGACAACAGTCTATAATGATAGGGTTATTTTGAGAAATAGGTCAGTTTCTTTGTGGGGCACAAATTGTTGAAAATTGTAATAATGATGATGGGATAATGGTGATGATCACAGATAATGATGGTGATGATTATGGTCATGATGATGGTGATGGTCAAGATGGTGGGAGTGGTAATAATGGTAATGGTGATAATGATAGGGATTATAATAGTGGTGACTGCTGGTGATGATGGTGATGAGGCAGATGATAACAATAGTCATGGTGATAATGGGGTGATGATAGTGATGGTCATGATGAGGATGGTGGTAATGCTGATGATGTTGGTGGCGGCGATAATGATAGTGATGATGACGGTGATCACAATGGTGATGGTGCTGATTCTGGTAATGGTGGCGGTGATGATGGTGACAGCACTGGTGATGGTAATGATGATGCTGGTAGCAGTGATGGTGATGACGATGGTGTTGGTAATGGTAACGATGGTGAAGATGATGATGGTAATGGTGACAGTGTTGGTAGTGATAGTGATAATGATTGTGATGATGGTGTTGGCAGTGATGGTGATGATGACGGTCTTGGTGATGGTAATGATGGTGAAGATGATGATGGTAATGATGACGGTGTTGGCAGTGATGGTGATGATGATCATGACGGCAATTGTACATTATATCACTTGTACTAAACTAGAGTCCAGAGACATTGAGACAGTTTCTTCAATTCTCAGAACTAGTGAAAAGATGAAGGTCTAGCCAAGTCCATAGTCAGTTTGGTGCTCTTTCCAAACACCCTGTTGCCTTTTCCTGATGTTCATTTCAATTCTCAGCTCCCCTCTCATATCTGTTATTCCTTCAGCAGCTCAACACAAGTCTTCCCCTGTCTATCACGATTTCATTCACTCTTCCTTCCTCCAAGCATCACTGCATCTGACCTTCCTCATGCAGCCCCAGAATAATGAGGTGCTGCCATGAGGAGCAGCAGAGTGTGAATAGCCAGGTCTCTTCAAATCCTGAACATCTGGTCCCTCAGAACTCTGAGAAGTTAATGAAATACACAGAGGCCAGGCTGCTGCTACAAATTGGGATTCAGAGGCCCCATCCTCCCTTCCCTTTCAATTTCCTTTTTGAGAACTTAGTTCTCCAACATCAATTTCTGGCAATAATAAATATTTAAGCACTTTGTCTGCCAGGCTTGCAGCGTGGGAATGCACTAAGCTGACAGTCCCAGAGCCTCTGGCCACCCTGTCCAGGACCCCACCAGGGAAACCTCCCCCAGGACTCAGCTGGGACACTGGTGTCCTCTATTCCTAAGGCTGCTACAAAGGACTCCTCCCTTTGGCTTTGTCTTCAGTGTCCAATCAAGGGACTCAACCCACCTGGCCAAGATTACTGCCACAGCCTCCTTCTTTTTTTCTTTTCCTTTTATGACCATGCCTACGGCCACAGCTGAGGCCTATGCCATGGCCACAGCAACACTGGATCTGAGCCATATCTGTAAACTACACCACAATTTACAGCAATGCCAGATCCATAACCCACTGAGCAAGGCCAGGGATTGAACTCACATCCTCAGAGACAAAGTCAGATCCTTAACCTGCTGAGCCACAATGGGAACTCTCAGCCTCCTTCTTGATTTCCATGCCCCCAACCGCTCCCCTCCCTGCCCCCCGCACACTCCTCACTACATCAGATTCAAATCTGACCTTATCACTCTCAGCTTGAACTCCTACAATGCCCCCCTCAATACAAAGTCTAAACTTATTAACACCCTACTCCAACTTCTGTGTAACTTCTCCCACCTCACCAACTCTATTCCACCCTTCCTCATTGCTCAGCGCGTGTACGTACACACAAACACACACACACACAGAGGCTGATTGCACTTCCGGGCTTTGTCCCGCTCTACCTCTGCCTGGGACCCGCACCACTGCTGCCACCCACTGTGGGCTGCCTGGCACATGGTCAAGATCCAGCTCATCCTCAGCTGTCAACTCCCCATGGAAGCATCCCTAGCCTGTCTTTCCCAGATCTGGGTACCCCTGGGCTGAGGCTGGGCTGGGCACCCCTCCCCTGTCCTCATCCATCCAGCCTCCGATCACATGACACAGTACCTGCCTGTTTCTCTGTCTCTCTCACTGATTATGGCCTCTGCCATAGCTCAACAAGAGATGTAAGACCAGAGTAACTGGCTGCAAAGCTATGAGGAAGCACGCTAAGAATTAAGCCTCAGTGAAGCCTGGTCTGGGGCCCCATTCCATGCCCTCCCCACTTCCCTGCTCCCCTTGACTGCTCAGTGCTCCCCAGCCTGGACTTGCCACTTTTTTTCACCTCTTTAGTCTTTCTGAAATGTAACTGCAATGCCCTAAATCTTTGGAAGATTTGTGCTCCTGGGTGTCACAAGGCTCTAAGGAGCACAGCCCTTGGGCCAACAATGGATGGATATTTAATGAGGTGAGACAGAAAATGTGTGCACCCATTTTCCATGTAGTGGGTCTTCAGTCCCAGCAGCGTTCTTATTTTTTTTTTTTCTTTTTGAGCTGCACTTGTGGCCTACGGAAGTTCTCAGGCCAGGGATTGAATCTGCACCACCATATAGACAATGCCAGATCCTTAACCTGCCATGCCACAGTGGGAACTCCCCAAGCAGCTCTCTAGTCAATAACCTCTTGCTGTGGACAAAGGAGCCAGGATCCCAGAACAACCTATGTGAAGATCAGATCATTCAGCTCAGAGGCCAAGGTGCATCTGTCCCACAGACAGAACAGGGGTCTCTTCCATCATGAGCAAAGGAGGTGGACAGCCCCTCTTTGTGGATGCAACCCAGCCGCACTTGCTTTGTCTGGGTATGGAGTGTCCACCACCTGTGCAGCAGGCGGAGGGCTCCACGTAGGGAACAGCAGTGCCCAGCCAGCACAGAGAGCTTTGGGACACTCTCACAGGTTGCCAGAGGTATGTGGAACCCACCCCCCTGCCATTTTGCTTAGGCTGACCACCTGGGCCCAACCTGCCAGCTAAGTCAGCAAAAGTTCAAGGACTCTTCGTCCTCACCGGCTCCTCTCTCTAAGACAGGGCAGCTGTAAATGCAGTGAGACTTGGGGAGGATCCTCCCCACTGAGAAGGGCAAGAAAGGCAGCCCACCCCCAGGAAAGCTGTGGGGCCTGGATCTCAGCTCCCCAGCAGGCCAAAGAGGACAGGGGAGGCCCCAGTGCCAAACCCCAGTCTTCAGCAGGTCAAACCAAGGTGGCAAGTGGAAAAGCTAGAGAGCCAGCCCCACAGGGTACATGATGGAGAATCCAGGCTTCCTCACCAGCTGGAAGTGGGGGAGGCAACACAGGTCAGCTCAGCCTGTAGGAAATGGACTTTGCACTTTCCACCCACATCTGAAATCATGAATGGGTGTGTTCATGGAAACTTAAAAACCAGATGGTTAAGCAGCCTGGAGCTCAGAGAAATGTTCACCCAGAATCCAAAAGTGAAACCCCAGGGGGGCAGTGGCTCTGCAGGACTGAGATGTGACCGCTGGTCCCCCTGCCCCGTCCACTTCAGAGGCCAACCCATCAGCAGCACTGTCATTGAGGGAGCTGTGTTATCAGCCCCATTTTAAGATGAGAACACTAAGGTGAGGAGAGCTTAAGAAAGCTTGACCAAGGAGCCAGAACTCATGTTTGAATCAGAAACGGTGAATGGTGGGCAGTGAAGTACTGGGTCTGCCTTACTGGCCACATGGCTGGGCCTCCCTGCAGCCCGGACCTTAAGGCTGCAAGCTGTAGGCAACCTCACAGGGCTGCTGAGAGGACTAGCACAGAAGCCTACACAGTCTCCCACAACAAGTTCAGCCAAGACCCCCTCAGGCCAGTGCAGGCCAGGGTAGAGGCACTGGGGATACAGTAGCTGAATGAACAAACCAAGCCCTTGTTTACATGCTGTTCCAGATCCCATGCAGGGGTGACTCAAAAATGCCAATAAGTAAATGAATATAAGCTGGACCTCAAGCAGTGTGCTCACAAGATCAGGTGGGCCTGTGGCTGGGGACAGGCTAGAGGGAGGGCCCATGGGGCCATAAACACATGTTTGAGACCTTGGGTTTCACTCTGGAAGTGGAAGCAGAGGAGGCCCCCCATATGGCTCAAGTGTGACTGCATCACTCTGGCCACTGTGCCATGTATAGATAGCAGGGGACAGAGTGAAGGCAGCATGGCCAAGTGGACAGCCATGGTGGTCACCTTGGCCAGAGCGGCTGGACACTTGGACCAAGGTGAAGTGGGGAAGAGGGAGGAGGGGCCCCAATTTGGGACATATTTGATGATATGAAAGGCCAGAAAGAAAGGGGGCAAGATGGCTGGAGACTTCGACCCAAGCAACTCAAAGGATGAAGATGGTTGTCTGAGATCCACAGCTAACATCTAAGAGATCCTGTTTCTTCTCTCCCAACACTAGCCGTGGGGGTCATGTGCATGTGCAGACAGCCCCAACTGGAAGCTGGGAGCCAGGCCAGCCCGGATCCACCACTGCTGCCCTGTGGGGCGTGGCCAAGACAGGTGTTGTCCCCTCCCCCACTTCCTGAGCCTCTGGGCCTTTGCATCTTAGCCTCCCCAAACCAGCAGCTGGCCAGGTGAGTTCGGAAGGACCCATCAGCTGTCCTTTTTCTCACCAGCCCCACACTGCCCACCTCATTAAATTACATGAGATGATGCATCGAGAGGGCAGGGCTCCACGCCTATCCAGGATCTGTCTGGTGGGAAGCATGGACTGACAGTGTCCCAAGGCTGCCGCCGCAGTAAAGCTGAGACAATGCTGAGTTCATACCTCAGTCAGTATCGGCAAATCCTCACCTCACCTGAAAATTCTGCAGGTGTTGTGCACCGTATCATAATCAGCTTAGGGCTCTACAGCCAGACCAGGGCATCTGAAATGCTCTGGTGATGAGCTGTGTACCAAGACAAGAGGTACATGGTCCTGCCTGTGTTTAACGCCTCTGGATAAAGCCATCTGTGGCCCAGGAAAAGTGCAGCTTAACCAGAGCTGCTTCAGTGCCCTGAAAGCCACAGCCGTCCTTCTGGAGTAGTAGTGGTATAGACAGGCCATGAACCTGTTAAGGTGGGTCACTATTGGGCCTAGTATGGAGGTGGTTTTCTTTAAAACTTTCATCCAGTTCTTTTGGTTCCAGTCCTTCCCCAACATGCCCTTTCAACTCTAGAGCCCTTCTGGAGTTTTGTACTAATAACAGATGGTCAGCTTTCAGCTTCCTTGGATGTCTGCAAAGCCACTTACCCCTTTTCAGTTCACGTGCAGGTTTCCAAAGTGTTCTGAACCCCTCTCATCTATTTTCATGGAATTTCTGTTCTTTGTACTCCTTTACTGTCATCGAAATGGAGTTTTGATGGGGACAGAAGAGTGTGTAGATTCCATTTTCCTTACTTAAAAAGAAGTCCCTTCTGACCTTTTGGAAAGGTTTCCCTAAGGTTTATTTTATTTTATTTTATTTTATTTTATTTTATTTTATTTTATTTTATTTTATTTTTATTTTTACAGCTGCAACTGCGGGATCAAATCAAAGCCGCATCTGTGACCTACACCAAAGCCAAGGCAACGCCTACATCCTTAACCCACTGAGTGAGACCAAGGATCGAACCTTCATCCTCACGGAGTTTGTGTCAGGGTCTTAACCCACTGATCCACAATGGGAACTCCTCTCTAAAGTTTTTGATTGCTGTGCTGGGCTATCCAGCCCACACACATCAGAGGTGCTGCAAGCCTCTGTGCCAGGTGTGAGGGGGAATTTAGAAGGACTCACAGCCTAGGGAGTGGGCAGAGATGGGACAGACAGCTTGATGCACATGGATGAACCCCATGGGCAGCTTCACTCTTCTAAGTTAGGAGGTGGCCAGGGGACTGGGCCAAGACAGAGAAGCTTAGGAACCTGCCATCCAGGAGCACTGGCCCCTAACCAGCCCCACCAGGTGGTCTGTGTCAGACCCCAAGGCTGGCCCAACCTGCCTTTGGGATGTGAGCCCCTCCCTGCCAGCCAGTCCACCGTCTCCCTGGACCCTGCAACTGCCTCCAGGCCTCTGCACCTGCTGTTCCCCCTGCCCATTACCATCCCATTTCTTTCATATCCAACTCTGCCCTGCACACCCAGACACCCTCCTACCTGACCACACAGCCCCTTGTGCTTCGTCCCACCCAACCGTTGGCCAGTGGAGCCATCCTTGTCTGTCTATACCATCATACCATCCTCACCACCCAAAGCCGCATCCCCCAGGAGGGCAGTGTGGAGCTCAGTGCCAGGCTAGTGTGTCCAGAGGACAAGACACAACTGGCCCTTGCTGACTCCAGGAGATTTGGAGCCAGAGTGACTCCAGGAGATTTGGAGCCGGAGGCCAGGGCCAGCATGTAGACAAGGGGCTGGACATGTCTCTGCATGAGCCAATCCCCAGCCCAGCCCCCACACAGGCCTCAGGACCAGTAGGAACTGGACACATGATAGCTCCCGGTCACTGGGGTGTCAACTCTCCCCTTGAAAGTCACATCATGTAGTGTGCGCTGTGCTGAGTGTTTTGTGAGCTATTTTCATTAGATGGAGGACGCAGGCAGAATTTTCTTCATTTTAGCTTCCAGACCCAGCAAGGCAGAGCTGCTGTTTTGGTAAAATAACTTGTCCACTTCATGCTGCCCAGCTCCAGGCTTCGCTAAGGTGGAGGACTTGGCCACCCTGGTCCACGAAGGAGAAGTTCTAATCCTGAGCTGCCCACCTGGCAGAGGAGCCCCAACAGGGCTGTTGCCCCCTGGCCTGGAGGCTCCCACAGAGCAATCCCCGTGAGACCAATGAGGACCAGTGGCTTCATCTGTCCTTGTCCCAGATGGAGGGTCCAAGGCCACAGAGGGCGGCAGGGACTGTGCAGAGCCTCCCCCAGCTCTGCAGCCTGAGCACCCAAGCAAGGGCAGGAAGGGTCCATACCGCCTCACCCTTTCAGAAGGGGAAACAGGACAGCAGTGGAATCCAGGACTGGGCTCCTGCTGTCTGGCTGGCGGACCTTCTATTGCTGCTTCTGACCACACCCACACCCACCTCCTCCACAACAGACACCCATCACTCTCTTCTCTGCCCCTGGTTCCACTCTGAGGTTTCTTCTTGTTTTCACCATGACCTCTGGGCCAGCGGCCTCTGCTGAGCCCTGCATCCCAGGGGCTCCTGGAGGGGTCCTCAAACTCACTGCCCAGGGAGGCCCTGGAGGCCAGGGTGCCATGTGTGCAAGGCCAAGCCGGGCGGGTCACATAGCACTGGGGGTCTGCATTTCTAGTCTGGAAGGTCTCGGCCTTAGGCTTGGCTGCCCTTTGCTTTTCTGACAGCCTCCCCTCCCCCGCCTTCCTGCTGCTCCTTCTAAATTCACCCACTTGCCCGCCTCTCTTCTCTCCCACTTTCTTCTAAACTGGCAGAATGTTACCTCCATCCTCCTTGGGAAGGAAAAAAAAAAGAAAAAGAAAGTGTAGGCGAGGAAGCCAGTTCCTCCAGACAGCCCAGGCAAGATGCCCGGGCTGCCTGTCAAAATTGATTTCGAAAGATGATTCTATTTTGAGCAAAAGAATAATGAAAAGACATCCCTAGCTGGCCTGGAAATAGCCTGATTCCCCTCATCTAGGGCGTTTGGGCCCCACCCCGAGCTTCCCCGTTGGTATCCCTCTGTGCTCCCCAGGCGGTCACCACGCTGCTCTGCCACCTCTCCCCAGAACCCACGCCCACTCCTCTGTCCTCTGCGAATGTGGTGAAAAATGATGGAGCCAGCCATGACCACTGGCCTCTGTGCGGGGATGTGCTTCAAGGGGTCTCAGCATAGAGCCTGGCAACTTCAGTTGGCACTTACTGAATGCCTTAGCAGACTCACACCAGGTGCGGCAATGGGAGGTGCATTTCCTGTCACACCAACCAGGCTTGCTGGGTTATTTGAGGACGAAAGTGAGAAAGCACGGGAGGCCTGGAACTAGAAGATCTTCGTGCAGAAGCCCAGTGCTCACCCTCGCCTCTCCCACGGCCCCCACCCCACACCAACCCCGCCACCCAGCAGCACCTGATGAGGGCCTAGCCATCACCGCCCCTTCCTCACATTGCCACAGTCTGCCCCTCCATCCCCCAGGACACTGCCTTGAGCATCGAATGCAGGGCTTGGGAACTCAAGTAAACAGTGAAGAGGCACAGGTGTGGAGGAAAAGATGTCTGGGAAAGTAGGGAGGTAGGAACCCTAGGGCAGAGGGTTGGGGGGCAGGATCCAGGCCACCACCCCCTGCATACCTAGCCCTTCTCTGTGCACTTTTCTGCACCACACTCACCACCTTCCCATACCTCACACCATTGCTGGCTTGGACTTTGCTTCTCTGCCTCCCTCTAAGGACTTCCAGCTTCCTGAGAGCAGGGAGCCTTCTTTCTTCTGTTCACTGTTGCATCCCCAGGGCTGGGAACAGTGACAGCAACCTTGGGTGCCCACGTGGCCCAGTGGATGCCAGGGCTGGCAGGAGGTCATGTTCTGCTCCTTGCAGTGGGAGCCCCACTTTCTGACAGGCTTTATCCCAGACATGCCCCCCCAACTCATCCCTCCCGTGAGCTCTGAGAGGAAGGCATTATCCTTCTAGCCTCCAGACCGGGACACTGAGGATCCCAGTCCCTGAGCCCCTCCCCCAGGCATACAGGTGAGCCACAATGGGAACTCCACTCTTCTCATTTTTGAATGATTATATTTATTTCCTGAGATCTACTTATTATTCTGGCTAATTCAATGGATGGGCTTATCCCTCTGTCTCTTGGGCCATCCACTCTGGGAGTGAGGGAAAAGTGGGCACCCCTCTGCTTCTTCCCATCTTCCTGCCTCTGTCCACCTCTCAATTTCTTCAATTATACCAATCGTTTCTTTACATGCTGGGTGGATAACATCTACATTGTATTAAGCATTCAGTGAGGTTGCTACTGACCTGAGGTTGTTTTTGGACCTATAACAGCCAGAATTGCACTAAAATTAAAAATCCCAGGAGTTCCCATTGTGGCTCAGCATGTTAAGAACCTGACTGGTTTCCATGGGGATGAGGGTTCAATGAGAGTCCTCCCTCAGTGGGTTAAGGATCCTGTGCTGCTGCAAGCTGAGGCATAGGTCATAGATGTGGCTCAGATCTGGAGTTCTTGCGGCTGTGGCATAGGCGACAGTTGCAACTCTGATTGGACCCCTAGCCTGCCAGCACCTAAAAAGAAAAAAAAAAATTAAAAATCCAGGAGTAGAAGAACGAATACTACACCCTTAAAGAGAAGGTGGAGCATAAACACACCCCTGCTCCATAGCCACGTCCGGTGAGGTGTGCTTGCTCAATATGGTGGGTCCAATACCAAGGGGGGGTGGCTGGGGGGGACAGTGGCCATGTCCCAGCTGCCCATTGTTTGGAAGCTCATGCTCGCTGGAGGAAATGTCACACTGGGATAAGGAAGACGACATTGACCGTGGCTTTCTTCCCCTGCCCTCTCTTCCTGCCAGGGTAGAGGGCTACTCTTTCTCAGGGGCCGTGTAGATGGGTTGGGGGCATCCTCTGAGCTGAATGCTCCAGGGTCAGGCAGGCAACTGTGTGCCCAGGGAGGGGCTCAGGGACTAATTTTAGTGGCTGCTTAATACTTATCTGGGCCATTTAGTGGGGTACTTTGTTAATTGGACATAACTTTTGCTATTGCTCAATATGAGGACTAAAATCACTAGGAAAAGGTTTAGAATATTTAACAAGTCTTATTTACAGCTGGAGAGGAAATTTCCAGAAAAATAAAAATTATAAGTGGTTAAAAGAAATGGATGGGCTAGGAAGTGGATGCTGAAAGAGGACTTTTGCTCTTTATTTTCTTTTCTCTTGGACATTTGATCCTTTCTTTTTGTACATTTTCACAATGTTCGTGTAGTGTTTTGATAATTGAAAACAATGTCAAATATAACAAAACTTCTATTAAGTTCAGTGCTAGAATTCAGTGTCATTTAAGTGCCCTACTATATTGCCCAGATAAGATCATCTGCAGCAGCCACTGCAATTATTTTTATAAAGTTACAATAGCTATGGAAAAGACTTCTGTTGTAACATAGGATTAAAAACTGCAGAATGTGAAATTTTATATGGAGTATGGTCACAACTAAGTAAAAAAAACCAGAAAGCAATAAAATCATAACTAGATTTTTTTAATGGGGAAAAATATCCCAAAATGTTAACAGAGATTGTCTTTGGTAGGAGGGATTATGGGAATTCTAAAATTCCTCTTTCTGATTCTCTGGCTTTCACATTTTTGTTAATAGAAAACATGTGTTTTTTGGGTTTTTTAAATGAAGGGGAAAGGAGACATTGAACTACGAATTCATAGCAGCAGGAACTAAGGGCATAATTTAACTTGGCAGGCTTTGTCTCACACATGAGAAAAGCATGGACACAATTGGGTGATTCTGTTTATCCTCTTTGCTGCCAACAGCATTGAGATGATGCTCAAAGCATTTTGAGTCCCCCACGGTCCAGAGTCACAGTCCAGAGGAACCTCAAATGATCCTAATAATTCCTGTCGCTTATGTGAAACACTTCTTTGCGAGGGTGGAACTCTTCACAGCATAAGAACAAACATAGCCTCAGAAACCCAGAGTCGTGAGTCCTACATCCAGCTTTCCCACCACCAGCACCGTGACCCCATTCCAGCCGCCCTCCCTCCCCAGGCTCTGCCAGCCCAGCCCTCCCTCCCGCAGGGAACTGCGCTATCTCCAGGTTCCCCATAAGATTGAGATTGTTACTACCCTGAGGAGGTATAACTCCATAAGCATGCTGGTGACTCACATCCACCACTAGGGAAAATGTATTCCCTGAAGCAAAACAACTCCATATGGAAAAATGCTGCCCAAAAAACTGAGTACAAGACACTGTTAATCTACCCATCCAATGCTCATGCCATAAAGGGATTTGAGCATAATTCAGAAATAACCCTGATGTTCATGGCTTATTTCAACTAAGATACATTCCATAAAATGAGGGAGGGGAGGTGGGTTCCAGTGAGGATGAGGAGTGGGGAGTGGGGGGGTGCTATTAACACCGACTAAGTTTCCTAGTACTTCGCATATCTTATTTAATGTTTACAAAACAGGGATTGAGAGGGAAGGGAAGCTTGGCTGACATGGCCGGATTCAAAAAGTCCAAACGTGCCATATTCAAAATCCAATGCACCTTTCATTCTATCTTTCAACATCCCTAACTATGATTCATTATGTGTGTGTATACATGTATTAGAAGTGAGCAGTTAAATGGATTTACAGTGTGTAAATAAAACATTTGCAAAAGCGATAATTTCTGGAGTTCTCTTGTGGCACAGCGGGTTAAGGATCCAGCATTGTCACTGCAGTGGCTTGTGTTGCTGCTGTAGTGTGGGTTCAATTCCTGGGCCAGGAACTTCCACATGCTGTGGGTGTGAAAAAAAAGTGGTAATTTTTACTCATTTGTGGTGAAACCACTGGTTGGAACTTGTCATGACTCACTGACAAATTAATTGCACTAAAGGTAAAAGAAAACTCTAAGCCTAAATAAGAGAATTATGCTCTGACTTTTAAGTAACAAAATTAGTTTCAAGGGTTTTTGAAGACGAGAGCTTATTTGCGAAGGTAGGACAAGTTGAAGAGGATGGGAATTTGAACCTCTCCAACGCAGCTCCTGAAGGTAGCTTTTGTCTGTTTGCTTTTTAGGGCTGGACCCACAGCCTATGGAAGTTCCCAGGCTAGGGGTCGAATCAGAGCTGCAGCTGCTGCCACAGCCAAGCCACAGCAATGTGGGATCAACCTACACCACAGCTCATGGAAATGCCAGATGCTTAATCCACTGAACAAAGCCAGGGGTCGAACTGACACTCTCATGGATACTGGTTTGGTTCATTAACAACTGAGCCACAATGGGAACTCCTGTTATTCTTTCTTAACAATTTTATTTTTGCCCCTCTTTCTTCTACCTGCTCTGTTTCTTTTTCTTTCCTTCTTTCTTTCTTTTTTTTTTTTTTTCCTACTGTTTAACAAGTCTTTAGACTTTTGTCAGGACCCTATGAGTCTTGCTTAGCATTAGTGGCCCTTGGGGCTGATGAAGAATAGAGCAGCATATGGCTGATCAAAACCAGGTTGGAACTACTAGTAAGTATCTTGTGTGCATAATTATTATTTGATTTTTTGATGAATGGTCCCTATTGTGCCAGAGTTATTAGTTATGGCTTTGAACACTTACACAGCTGCAATTATATAACTTAGGGGAAGACACCCTCATATACATAGATTTGTAGGGTTCTAAATTTGAAGATTTCCCTTCAAAAAGCATATTTTAGCTGAGTCTCTGAGAAAACACACAAACCATCCTATAACATTACTGCTCAAGCTAAATATCATTAAAGTAAATAAAAATAAAATAGAAAGCAAAAACAAACCATACTTTCTGTTCTTTCTGCCTCCAGAGGCTCTTTACTGAAGAGTAAAATATCATATCTTACCTTATTTTGTATGCTTGTGTCTGTTCTATGAATGACCTACAATTGTATGTGAAACTGTAGAGGGTAAAATAATTTATTTTTCATTTTTCATATTAATGTCTGAATCTAATCATTTGTTAATAAAATATAATATGAAATGTATCTTATAAACGAATATTTAAATGTCAAAAAAAGGCAAGATAGAGATGTATACTGTGAAACAAAGTGAACATGAAATGAAGTTAATGAAGAAGATAACATAAATTAATTTCTAAAATATTTAATAAATCCCAAAGAAGGAGTTCCCATCATGGTGCAGCAGAAATGAATCCAACTAGGAACCATGAGGTTGCGGGTTTGATCCCTGGCCTTGCTCAGTGGGTTAGGGATCTGGCGTTGCCGTGAGCTGTGGTACAGGTCCCAGACTCAGCTCAGATCCCACATTGCTGTGGCTGTGGCATAGGCTGGCAGCTGTAGCTCCGATTCGACCCCTAACCTGGGAACCAACATATGCCATGGGTGCAGCCCTAAAAAAAGAAAATAAAAAAGATAAATCCCAAAGAAGACAGAAAAATTGGAAAAAGAAAGCAGAGAATAAATGGAGAAAAAGAAAATAGCAAAGTGATAGATTTAAACTTAATAAAATCAATAATTACATTAAATATAAATGGATAAGTATTCCCAACTAAATGGTAGATATTGTTATAGTAGATGAAAAAGCAATTCTCACACACTGCTATAAGAAATACATTTTAAATAAATAGATAAATACATTAAAAATAAAAGGATGGAAAAAAGATAAATCCTGGTATCACTAAGTAAAAAAAAAAAAAAAGACTGGAGGGGCTATATCAAGATCAGATAAAGTAAATTTCAGAGCAAAAAATATTACCATGGGCCAAAATGATTATTTGATAATAATAAAGCCTTCATTTCATCACATGCCATAAAAATTGTACCCATTTATGCCCCAAATATAAGAGCTTCAAATTACATGAATAAAAATCTGATAGAATAGGATTGATAGAAAAAAGAGAGATAATTAAACCCAAAGTAAGTAGAAGAAAGAAAATAATAGAAATAGAAGGAAAAAAAAAGAAAGCAGAAAATCAATAGAAATAAATCAATGAAACCAAAGCCATTTCCTTGGGAAAAAAGTAATATTTTTAAATGTCTACTCAGACTTATCAGAAAGAGAGAGAGAAGTTGCAAATAACCAAAATCATCAGTGAGAGAAGAGGCATTTCTACAGAATCCACAGGTAATAAAAGGATGATAAGTATGTGCTTGTTGAATATTGGAATCAAAAATCCTGTCTAGGGGAGTTTCCATCGTGACACAGTGGAAATGAATCCAACTAGGAACCATGGGCTGTGGGTTCAATCCCTGGCCTTGCTCAGTGGGTCAAGAATCCGGGGTTGCCGTGAGCTGTGGTGTAGGTCGCAGACACAGCTTGGATCTGGCATTGCTGTGGCTGTGGTATAGGCCAGCAGCTACAGCTCCAATTCGACCCCTAGCCGGGGAACCTCCACATGCAGCAGGTTCAGCCCTAAAAAGGCAAAAAGACAAAAAAAAATTCCTGTTTTCCTGACACCTGTCAATGTGACCTCATTGGAAACAGGGTCTTTACAGATATAATCAAGTTAAGATAAGGTCATACTGTATGGCATGAGCCTTAAATCCAATAACAAGTGTCCTTATAAGAAGAGGGAAATTTGGACACAGAGAAACACACAAGGAGAATGGCATGTGAAGATAGAAGGAAGAGATTGGAACAAAGCACCTATAAGCCAGGAAGCACATAGGATTGCCAGCAACTGCCCAAAACATGTCCCAGAGGCGTGAGACAGAGAACCAACCTTGCCAACACCTTGATTTCAGACTTCTAGCCTTTAGAACTGTGAGACAATTCATTTCTGTTGGTGTTTGTTTTTCTTTCTTTCTTTCTTTCTTTTTTTTTTTCTTTTTGCCATTTCTTGGGCTGCTCCTGCAGCATGGAGTTTCCCAGGCTAGGGTTCAAACCGGAGCTGTCGCTGCCTGCCTACACCAGAGCCACAGCAACGCAGGATCCAAGCCACGTCTGCAACCTACACCACAGCTCACGGCAACGCCAGATCCTTAACCCACTGAGCAAGGCCAGGGATCAAACCCGCAACCTCATGGTTCCTAGTCGGATTCGTTAACCACTAAGCCACGACAGGACTTCCTCTTTCGTTTTTTAAAGTTTTATTGAAGCATAGTTGATTTACAATGTTGTGATAATTTCTGCTGTACAACAAAGCGATTCAGTTATACATATACACATATCCATTCTTTTTCAGATTCTTACATTTCTGTTGTTTTAAGCTGTGGTAATTTCTTACAGAAACCTAGGAAACTAACATAATTTCCTAAAGTAGCCAATATATTTAAAAATGCAAAAGAGATGGACAAATTTCTTGAAAGAAACCAACTATTAAAGCTCAGTCAAAAAGAAACAAATATCCTATTTATTCTTATTTCTATTAAGAAAACAGAATCGTAGTTTAAGTTTATCCACAGAGAAAATTCCAGGCCCAGATGGATGCATTAATTACTTCTGCCAAAAATTCAGGATACCAGTTCTACACAAATTTAATCCAGAAAATGAGAATGGAATACTTCCCAACTGGTTGTATAAAGTCAGCATTACCCTGATACTAAAACCAGCTACGGTTTTATTTTTTTTACAAGAAAATAAAACTATAGCTCAATATTCCTTGTGAATATAGATGTAAAAATTCTTAATAAAATTTTGGTAAATCAAATCCAACAATACATAAAAAGAATAATACATCATGACCAAGTGGGATTTATCTCAGGAATGCAAGACTGATATGGCATTCAAAAATCAACCAATGTAATCCCCACATAAACTGAAACAGAAAAACCATACGTTCATCTCAATAGATGCATTTGAAAAGATCTAACATCCATTTGTGATTTAAAGAAAAAAAACACTCAGCAAAGTGTGAGTAGAAGGGAGCTTCTTCAACCTGATAAAGGGTATTCACAAAAAAAAAAAAAAAAAACTGTAAAAACATCATATTCAATGGAGAATAACGGAAGAAATTCCCCCTGAATCAGGAATGAGACAAGGATGTCCATTCTCACAATTTCAACTTCACACTGGAAATTCAAGTCAGTACAATGATAAAGCATCCAGATTGAAAAGGAAGTAAATGAATCTCTATTCACAGGTGACATGATTATCTATGTATAAAATCCAATGGAATTTTTGTTTGTTTGTTTTTTCTAGAGCTGCACCTGCAACATATGGAGGTTTCCAGGCTAGAGGTCTAATTGGAGCTGTACACTGGCCTACACCACAGCCACAGCCACAGCAACACGGAATCCAAGCTGCTTCTGTGACCTACACCACAGCTCATGGCAACACCAGATCCTTAACCCACTGAGCGAGGCCAGGGATTGAACCTGCAACCTCATGGTTCCTAGTTGGATTTGTTAACCACTAAGCCACAACAGGAACTCCTGAAATATGTTTTAATTACTGGAACTAATAAGTGTGTTTAAAACATTTGTAGGTCACAAGAGCAATATGCAAAAAAAAAAAAAAAAACTGTATTTCCATATACTAAAAATTTTCTTAATCATTAATAATTTAAAAATACCACTCATAATAACATCAGAAAATATTAAGCACTTGGGGATAAGTCTCACAGAAAGATTTAAAAATTGTGAAACACTGTTGAGAAAATTTAAAGGAGACACATATCATGTTCATGAATCAGAAGGGTCAATATTGTTAAGGTATCAGTTCTCTCCAAATTAATCCAACATAATCCCAATCAAAATCTCAAAAGGATTTTTGTACATATTGACAAACTGATTATAAAATTTATACACAAAAGAAAGGAACCTAGAACACCCAAAACAATTTTGGAATTAAGGACAAAGTCAGATAACAAACACTCCTTGATTTGAAGATGGACTATAAACTACAGTAATTTGAAGACAGTGTGGTGTTGTCATAAACAGGCAAATAAGTCAGTGGGGCTCTTGAGAAGCTGGGAAGACAGCCTTAGCAGTGGGTCATGGGATAAAGATGCAGGTGCAATTCAAACATCTCAGCACCTGCTTCTACCAAGCTCAGGCCTTTCCACCCAGAGGCCAAGGGCAGTGACAAACTCCCTTCTGTATTTAAAGAGTCACCTCCCCAGGGTCCCAGGGACTTGACTTCCCAATGCCACTGACCAGGTGTTGGTCTTAAAGTCCTATGTACTCATGTGGCCAAGAAATGTCCCTGGGCCCCACAGGAGTCACACAGCTCTGGGTTGGACTAGCTTGACCTTCCAGAGTCCTTGTGGGTGAGCATGAGGGTGAGCATGGGTCCCTTCCCCACACACCCCAATTTGCGTAGTAATGCACAGACAGAGGAAACTGTCCACTGCCATGTGACTGGAAGCAGGTCACTGACCTGACAGAGCCTCCAATTTAGTAAGGGAGACATTTCAACAAGCAATGCCAAGATTGACAACCAAAGCATTATAGAAGGGGAGGTGTGGACACTGCCACAGCCACCAATAAAGGACCAAACCTGGCCGAAGTGGGTCATGAACTCCCTAGAGGGGTGGCACTAACCTGCGTCTTCAAGAACAAGTCTGCTCAGGCTGCATTTAAGCCCTTTGGACAGAGTGCTGCTTTTTGGGAGCAGTGATGGGAGGAAGCTGAGGTAGAAAGAGAGGAGTGGTTAGTGGAGCAGGGTGGCTTTGTTTCAGAATAAAAGGCAGGGTGTTGCAATGTCACCTGAAGAAAATACACAACGTGAGAGCAATGAGTTAAGTTTTCTCCTGGGACATTACGGAGGACTATAGCCTGGGAGACTATAGCCTTTCAGTAGCTCTGGGGAACTTCTCCAACGAGTTAGGGGACAAGTTAGGATATGCAGGAACTGTTTTCAGCTTGAAAAAACATGTAATTAAGCATAAAAAGATTACTGCTGATCACAAAGAACAGATATCTCAAGTTAATGATTTTAGTGCTTTACTAAGTACAGGAGGATACAAGATCTAGGGTCATTGAAATTCTTCCTGAGCTATGTATTAAATTAGCTAGGGGCTCCATTTATCCAAAGCACAGGGTGCTTCCTGGTTTTCTCTATCCTGACCGCCCCCCCCCCCCCCGCCACACACACACAAGAGCACACTGTTATAGGGTTGGTGAGAGCAGTAGGGATTGACTTGACCCCTGTAGCGCTAGGTGGCAGGAAACCTTTTCTTCTTTATACCTGTGGGAGATGTCTCAGTAAAAGCAGAGAACTAACTGCCCATAGAAAGACACACAGTGGCCTGCTGGGCCGTCCAGAAAACTCTCAAAGGCCACTCTTTCATGCCCTGAGGTCTGGTTGCAGCTCCCCACCCTGGAAGCCACTCCTCCTGGCCACCCTGTCCACCCTGCTATTGGAATTGAGGCCAAGATGGGAGCCTGAGCTTGAGTTAGGGGAGCATGGCCTCTGGCAGCTCACAGCTAGTACAGGACAACTGTGAAAGCCCGACCCCTCTTCAACACCCCGACCCCCGCCCTGGAACCTTGGGGAAACCAAACTATGTCCAGAGAGCTCCCTGCATGGAGCCCACCCTTGAAGTTTCTTGGAGCAGTGCACTCCCTGTGGACCATGGCAGGGGGTGGGGGGTTTTCCAGTGGAGCAAGATTCCTTGATTCACTACCTCCTCAGTTCAGACACGAAACAAATAGGTTCTTGCAGGAGTCTCAAGACAAAGAGCAGCAATGAGAGAATGCTTAAAAAATAAAAGCAGAACCCTTTGCCTCTCAAAGGCATCAACCTCCATCATCCATCTACAGCCTTTTCCCTCCACCAGGCAAAGGCGTGAGGTTAGGCTGACTCCAGCAGAGAACACTGGCTCCCAACCCCATATATTTTCCTGGACTTGATTAATGGTCCTATTAGTAGTTTATTTGATTTTCATTAAATTTGGGAATTGCGTTTACCGATTTGGCCAGAAATATATATTTTTTATATATTTCTAAAGTTCTTTATGATAACAGTCCAGAACTGAAGTCTCGGATTCCCTCCCCATCCATTCCTCTTACTAAATTTAAGTTTTGAGAGGAGTTCCCTTGTGGCTCAGGGCTTAAGTATCTGGCATTGTCACTGCTGTGGCTCTGGTTATAGACAGCTGTGGCGAGGTTCTGATCCCTGGCCTGGGAATTTCCACATGCCACAGGTAGCGCCAAATACAGTATTTTTAATAGATAAAAAAAATTTATGTTTTGAGAGAGTGAGTTTATTTGCTTGTCTGCCTTAAAGCAGTAGACATTCTTCATGTCTAAGTGTTATAAAAGCGTGAGGAGGCTTCTCTTCCTCAAAGACTGTGCTGCTTATGCCTTTTTGTAGACAAATTTTGTGTAAGATTTTTGGGATCCTTCTTGACTGCTGATTGGTAGAATTATTGTTTCTCAATTTGCAGAGGTATCTAGAGCAGATGAGGCTCCCACTATAAATTACAAAGCAACCTTGGAACAATTACTTGCCAAATTACTACTAGCACTGAAGAGATCTGGATACCATGATGGAGATGGAACCCACCCACCCATCCTCTTTATTTGTCAACTGAGAGGTGGGGTCCAGGTGGGCACCTGACCCTGGCTGTCCCTGAGGCCCTGTAGTAGAAACATAGCTGCTAGTGACCATGTTAGTGACATGAACCAGGTTCTGGGTTCAAGGCTAGTCTGTAACCCATCACTGAGTCCTAGGGGAGGGAACAGGGTGGGAGTAAATTGATGGGATGTGGAGGGGGATTGAATGAAGAAATCCCCATTCAGTCAAGAGAAAGCCAATAATAAGTCCAGATTTCTACAGTGAACAACAAGCAATGAGGACAGTGGACTCAGGCCAACTGAAGAAGACAATGGCTCCAATTTTGGACACTTTGGGTCTGGGCTTCTAGTGACATATCTCATGGATGCCAGCTGGTATATGAGCCATCAAGAAGAATAGGTCAGGTTTTAACAATACAGATTTGATGGAGTTTCCGTTGTGGCTCAGTGGAAACAAACCCGAGTAGTATCCACCAGAATGCAGGTTTGATCCCTGGCCTCGATCAGTGGGTTAAGGTTCTGGCATTGCCATGTGCTGTGGTGTAGGTCGCAGATTTGGCCAGCTCGGATCTGGCGTTGTTGTGGCTATGGTGTAGACTGGCAGCTATGGCTCTGATTTGACCCCTAGCCTGGGAACTTCTATATGCCCTGGGTGTGGACCTAAAAAGCAAAAAAAAAAAGAAAGAGAGAGACTTGAGAGCCAATAGTTCTCTCTCATTAAACAAACATTTATTGAAGGCCACTGGAACATGAGGATAAGAATAAGAAATTCGGGGGGGGGGGGGTGTTTTGTTTTGTTTTTTTGCTTGCCATGCTTGCAGCATGTTCCTGGGCCAGGGATCAAACCTAGGCCACAGCAGTGACAACTCCAGATCCTTAACCCACTGTGCCACAAGGGAACTCTGAGAAATTCTTGTATAAAAATTAGCCCTGAGGAGTTCCCATCATCAATCAGTGGAAACGAATCTGATTAGTATCCATGAGGATTTGGGTTTGATCCCTGACCTCGATCAGTGGATTAAGGATCTGACGTTGCTGTGGTTATAGTGTAGGCCAGCGGCTACAGCTCCAATTCTACCCCTAGCATGGGAACCTCCATATGCCACAGGTGGGGCCCTAAAAAGAAAAAAAGAAAAAAAAAGAATAAGCCTTGAATAAGAAATTAATCCCTGACCTTCCAGAGCTCATACTGTGAGTAGTCAGGACAAATGAATATGTGGCGCTGAGTGGAGATGGGCACCTCACCCCCCTGAGAGGCTTCAGGGATGAGGGTGAATGTGATCTGGGGGAAGCCCAAGGGGGAAGAGGGGGAAGATGCACATGCATGTGGGTCATGGTGTCCTCAATTAGCACAGTACAGGAGGAGAGCAAAGTCATGGAAGATGTTTGAGGACACAAGGAGAAACAGCTCAGGAACAGGGTTGGAAGGGGAGGGTGGGACTCATGGGGGCAGGCGAGGAGAAGATCAAAGAGGAGGGCCAGAGGAGCGGGGTTGGCCGTGGGGGTTGGCAGTGGCCGCACATATGGAATGGAGTGCACTGGGAAGCAGGAGTCACTTCTCATTTCTCTGCCTCACATCAGCTGGAAACTAGGCAGCCGTTGTGGTGGTGGTGGGGGGATGTCTTCTGATGGGATGTGGCAAGGAGCAAGTGAGAAACTCCCTTCCTCTCCCCACCCCCCTGCTGCCCCCCAGCTGATGTAGACAGCAAGGATTTTTTCTCTGGCTGATTGGATCTCTTATTTTTATACAGATGTGGTAACTCCTCTTAGCACAAGACCAAGATTCATAGGTTAGATTTGTTCTTGCATGTTTAATCTGAAGAAAAAAAAACCTTCAGGTTATTAAGTAATAACAAAATATTTACTGAGTCAATCCAGTCAAATAAAATTAACTATTAGTTACCGATAACAGGATGACACATTATCTAATAAAGGTGAGGTTTTTGTTTTTGTTTTTGTTTTCCCACCTCTTATCCTTGATTGCAAAAATAAATTAATTCAGGAGTATTGCAGAGAAAAAGAAAAGGCGCTTTTCTTTCAGACTTCGCCAGGATACCCCTGGAAGCACCCACACTCCTCAGGAGCCTTAAGGCACAGGAGGGTCCCCAGACCTTCCCCTGAAGGGAGGAAAGGAGGGAGGGAGGGTCTACCTGTGACCTCAGCCAACCACAATCCGCACCCAGACGGGACCCCAGGTTGGGGGTGGGGGGGAGAGGGAAGCAGTGGAAGAGGTCCAAGTGATCAAAACCTCACTACTGCTGCTGCTGCTGCTGCTGCTACTGCTGCTGACCAGACCTGCCTCACCCAGGGGGCTGCTTAGAAATGCAGGTTCCCAGGAGCCCCAGACCTACTGATCAGAATCTGCATTTCAGTACGAACCCAGGAGATTCTTATGCACCTTGCAGTTTGAAAGTTTTGGACTAGAAAATGCCCTATATCCCCCAAACAAAGCCCCTGTAATTTCAAGGCTCCCAAGAGAAAACTAGTCTCAGAGAGGAAACCTAATTCTCAACAGCTCTCAGTAACAGTGCTCATTTAAGATAAACTGGGTGATATGCTGACCGTGCCTGCAGTATTCCAAGCAACCCTGAGACTGAGGATATTACTATGCCCTCCTCAGTCCAGGTGGAAATTGGGAGGCTTGTAGAAGTGAAGGAACTTGACGAGTTCACACAGCTTGTATTCCGTAGATGCCAGGGATTCCCTCAAACTCAAATTTATTCATGTGGGTCCATGGCATTAGGTACCTAGGTGATTCTCCAGAACAATACTAGACAACACCATTAGTGATTAAATAAATTTTACTGCATCCATTAAGTGGAATAAAACTCAACATTCAAACATGATGTTTTTAAGACTTGTCAATGATATGAGGCAATTTTCACTATAAAATAGTTCTTGAAAAAAGCCAAAGTAAAAAAAAAAAAGTTATATAGATACACATATAAAAACTCATATATCCACTACTCACAGAATTGATAAATGAAACATTAATATCTATTCAATAAAACACTATTCAGGAGTTCCCGTCATGGCACAGTGGTTAACGAATCCGACTAGGATCCATGAGGTTGCGGGTTCAGTCCCTGGTCTTGCTCAGTGGGTTAAGGATCCGGCGTTGCTGTGAGCCGTGGCACAGGTTGCAGGCGCGGGTCAGATCCTGTGTTGCTGTAGCTCTGGTCTAGGCCGGTGGCAACAGCTCTGATTAGACCCCTAGGCTGGGAACCTCCATATGCCATGAGAGCGGCCCAAGAAATGGCAAAAAGAAAAAAAAAAAAAAACTATTCAGCACTTAAATAAAACTAGATCTCAGAGTTCCCATTCTGGCTCAGCAGGTTAGTAACCCAGCATAGTGTCTGTCAGGGTATGGGTTCGATCCCTGGCCTCCCTCAGAGGGTTAAGGATCCAGTGTTGCCACAAGCTGCTGCAAAGCTTGCAGATGCAGCTCCCATACCACATTGCTGTGGCTGTGGCATAGGCCTCAGGTGCAGCTCTGATTCCAGTCCTAGCCCAGGAACTTTCATATGTCCAAAGTGTGGCCATAAAAAGAAAAAGAGAAAAAAAAAATCAACTAAACCTCTATGCCATTGGTATTTCTCAAAAACATAGTGTTTAATCACAAAAAGTTGCAAAATGAAAATTCTAGTATGATATTATTCACATACATTTTTGAAGCATAGAAAACAATATTCTACATTACTCATAGATACCAGTATGTATACAAGCCCACAAAAAAAAACAAATTGAAACAGTACTCATAGGGAGTTCCCTCTGATAAGGATGGAGTAAGCACAAGTAGTTGTAGAAGTCCAAATAAGGGACCATAGATAGAAAAACCTAGGGAACTTTGGGAGATCACTGCAAGTTAATAACTGCTCAAGAGGACTATCAGAACAAGGCAGGCTCACTTGACTAGTGGAGGTACAAAATACGCCACAGGTCATTGGGTGGGAAATGGGTTGAGGCCTGCATTCAGATTCAGACCAAGGCAGGAGTTTAAGGACAGCCTTTCTGCTGATTTGACTAAGCACCACGACAGTCCTAGTTTGACCATATAGGGTCAAATATTCTCTTACCTGATACCAAGGAGGAGCTACTACTCAAAGAAAGAGAAACAAGGTGTCTTTTCCCACCCCCACTCCCCTTGGATGATAAAACCATAGCCCCCTACTCCTCCGGGCAGAGCCTCTTTGCCTGGCCCCTTGCATCTCTCCAAGTATCCTATCTTAATATCTATTTCTTGCCTATCACTTTGTCTCTTACTGAATTACTTCTGCATGGAGGCATAAAAAAACCTGAACCTCAGTAAGTCCAGGCACCAGGTGAGTGATTCTTATTTAAAATGTGGGTTCATGGAGTTCTCGTCATGGCGCAGTGGTTAACGAATCCGACTAGGAACCATGAGGTTTCAGGTTCAATCCCTGGCCTTGCTCAGTGGGTTAAGGATCCAGCGTTGCCGTGAGCTGTGGTGTAGGTTGCAGACGCGGCTCAGATCCCGCGTTGCTGTGGCTCTGGCATAGGCCGGTGGCTACAGTTCCGATTCGACCCCTAGCCTGGGAACCTCCATATGCAGGAAGCAGCCCTAGAAAAGGCAGAAAAACAAAATAAATAAAGAAATAAAACGTGGGTTCAAGTCCAATCTGGGTTTTGTCTGGGTTTGAGTCCTAGCACAGGTGTTCAAGTCCCATTCTGGGTTTAGGCTGGGTTCAAGTGCCAGCATGTGGGTTCAAGTCCCAATCTGAGTTCTGGCTAGGTTCAGGCCATTAATGCTGTCAGTTTCACCTCCATGGCACAGTGAGTGAAGAATCCCACTGCAGTAGTTCAGGTCACTGCAGAGGTGTGGGTTTGATCCTCAGCCCGGGGCAGTGGGTTAAAAGATCCAGCATTGCCACAGGTGGGGCATAGGTCACAACTGTACCTCAGATTCAGTTCGCCACCCGGGAACTTCCATATGCTGCAGGTGCAGGCATAAAAAAAGAAAAAAAGAAAAGAAAAAGAAAAAGATACTCGAATCACAATACTTGTTGCAAAGAGCCCAAGGTAGGGGTCAGGGAGAACTGTACACTGTTTTAACTCTTCAGAAATTAAAAAAAAAAAAAAAAAAACACAAAAAATGTGATCTATATTGACAGCTGCTGATTCAATATGGTGGATATATGAGTGCTTGTTTATTTGTAGTTTTCTGCAATTTTAAGATTTCCATATTTAAATTTATATGCCACAGAAAAGTTTAAAAGGAAGCACATAAAATATTAACAACACTTTCCTCTGGAGAGTAATGTTACAGGCAATTTTTATTTTCTTCTTCAGGTCTTTCCATCCTTTAAAATTTTTCCTCATTAAAATATATGACTTTTATAATCAATAGAAAAATATACTCACCTCCCAGTTTTCCAAGAGCTAACCCATTTCATGCCTCTGGGCTTTTGTAGAAAGCAAAGCATGCTATTGAAGTTCAGGCATAGGTGAAAATCAAGAGTGAATAATGAATGTTGGGATTTGGCAGCAGTGTTTCTTAAAAAAAAAAAAAAAGAACCAGACTTTCAGGAAATGCAACTTTTGAGATTAAATAATGTGAGAATCACATTTCTACTCCTATTTTATTCTATGTTTATGTTTGTTTTTTATTTAACTTCTAGGGCAAAACACATCCAGATGCTATTTCGCATATCAAGCGGCATCCTGCACATGGCATATTTCATCAGCATCAGAGATTATCTAATGAAAACCCTCATTTTAGCAACAGGGAATCAAGGCTGAGGAAGGTCAAGGGGCTTTCCCAGGGTCAGAGAGCAGGACCAGAAATGAGTCTGAGTCCTCTCTGGTGTTTTTGCTGCCACACCATGCTGCTTGGAGGTTTGTGGACAAGGGCGATGCCCAAATATGAGAAGGAAGGTACAAGCATCCACAAAGAGTGCATTGACATTGATTTTTTTTTAAGTAAACATAAATTGTGTTATATATAAAAGCTAACAGAATTATCTTCACTTGGGCCCAGATTTATATTCCTATCCTCCAATCTAATTACTTACTTTGAGGGTCTCTTCTTTTATTGAATTCACTACATCCTGGAGAAGTGTATTTGGATCTTGGCAGGCACGTGTGCCCTTCTAATCTTGCCTTTTCTTTCTTTCCCTTTTTTATAATTAATTATTTTTTGTATTGAAGTACAGTTGATTCACAGCGTTGTGTTAATTTCAGGTATACAGCAAAGTGATTCAAGTTATACGTATTTTTTCCAGATTTTTTTCCCTTATGGGTTATTACAAAATATTGAATATAGTTCCCTGTACTATACCCTAGATCCTTTTTGATTATCTCTTTTATATATAGTAGTGCATCTCTGTTAATCCCAAACTTCTGATGTATCCCTCTCCCCACCTACTTTCCCCTTTGGTAACCATAAGTTTTCCTATGTCTATGGGTCTGTTTCTGTTTTACAGATAAATTCATTTGTATCTTTTTTTTTTTTAGATTCCACATACAAGTGATATCATATGGTATTTGTCTTTCTCTGTCTGACTTACTTCATTTAGTATGAGAGTCTCTGTGTCCATCCATGTTGCTGCAAATGGCATTATTTAATCATTCTTTTTCATGGCTGAGTAATATCCCATTGTATATATGTATCACATCTTTTTTTGTCCATTCTTCTCAAATGGCCACTTAGGTTGCTTCCATATCTTGGTTATTGTAAATGGTGCTGCTATGAACATTAGGATGCATGTATCTTTTTGAATTATGATTTTCTCCAGATGGATGCTCAGGAGTAAGATTTCTCAGCTTGACTCTTCCATCACCTCTGGCCCTTTCCAAAGCTGACCCTTTTCAAACCTAAAAAAAAAAAAAAAAAAAAAAAAAGAGTATCCCTCACAAGCAGGAATCTAACAAGAGACCTGTTTCATTGATTTGGTGATAGTTTTCCTCACTGGGCCACCCATGAGCCCTGGTGCCCTGTGGTCCCTATGAGGAATGAGCCTCCATTACTCAGCATCATCCCATTATCTTCCCTGCCCTCTGCAACTCATCTCTGTCCCTCTTCCATAGTCAAGGAGGAACCAATTCCATGTTTATCAGAAACTGGATATCCCATGCTGCCTGGAGTCCAAGTGGCCCCATGTCATTTCTGAACCTGCATAGCCCAGACCCCCATGAAAAACCAGGAAAAGCCCTGACTCAAGTTCATGTCCTCTGCCATTGCCCTAGCTTCCAGCCCAGCCACCCTGATCCTGTCATGCCCTCTGTGACTGCCCCACCCACAGGAGCCCAGCCTGAGTTACAAGGTCCTTCCAGACACATGCACACTTTTTCAGCAAACACATGCACACACATTCTCAGGCAACCCTCCCCCCCCGCCCCACCAGCCACATTCTCACACACACACACACACACACACACACACATACTCCTGGAGCCTGCAGTTCACCTGGCCCTGACATATAGGCTGCTCTGGAGTCTGCCCGCAGCACCCCCCTGCTCCCACAGGCCCCACCCAGCTCTTCCCAACCTAACATGACTTCCAGCTCCCAGAGGGAGCTCACAGGGTGGGGACCCCCTGTGAGTCCTTCCAGCCCTTCTAGCACAGGGCCTGGCCCAGAGGCGACATGAAATAGAGTCCAACTTCCTGAACGAATGAGTCAATAAGGTGCATGAGGATTTAGTTTAAAAACTGGGGAATTCCCACTGTGGCGCAGTAGATTAAGAATCCAACTGCAGCAGCTCAGGCCATTGTGGAGGCGCAGGTCTGATTCTCAGCCCAGCACAGTGGGTTAAAGGATCTGCACCTCATATTCAATCCCTGGCCCAGGGAACTACCATATGGCTCAGGTGTGGCCATGAAAAAAAGAATCAGAACTCACAATCGCAAACAGAGCCCAAGTGGGCTCTCCTCCTGGCCTTGCCAGCCACCCAGAGCTGGCTCATCCAAGTACCTGCCAACACCCTCCCCAGGGCTCTAGGGTGAAGGCACCAATATCTTTACTTTTGAACATCATGCAAGGTCATTCCTTCTTGATCCCTTGGCTACTTGCTGGAATCAGCATCCTGAAGGAGGACCTCAGAGTTGAGAACATTCTGCATGCAAAATTCCAGGGTCATACTGTTGTGATGGGGTGGGAGTTCCTGTTGCTGGTCCTTCTTCCCAAACCTAAGTCCATGGCAGGCACTTAAAGCATTTGGAGCTCTGCTCCCATGTCACTGAAGCAGGGAGAGTGATGAGGACTCATGGTTCTGGGACCACTTCCTCTGGGGTCTGTCACAGAGGCCTGGACCAGGGAAGATGCAGGCACCCCTCCAGAGCCCCCTCTCTAGCTAGGCTCACTCCTTCTCGAGACCTCCATGGTTGGGGCCCAAGAGGAGGGGACAGACCCTCTGCAGGACCCGGCCCCATACCCTGTCCATTCAACAGGCATGTGGATGGCCACTTGAGCCACATCCCGAGGTGGTCCTGGCAGACAGGAGTGAAGGGGATGCCACCCCTGTCACCGCTCTGCTCATCCCAAACAAGATGACCTGGGTGTCTAGTGCTCTGCCCCGGGCCATGCCAGGGAATCAACAGTGAATTACCCTGGTCCTGGTCTCACGGGCTCATAGCCTAGCAGGGGCCACACAGCCATCCAGCAATTCAGTGACCTGCTCTGCTGCCCTGGCCTCTTTGCCCCCCACCAAAAAGGGCTCCAGGGCCTTTTTACTTAAATGAGGGAGGAGAAAGCATAATACTTCAAGAATATGAAAAATTACAAGGAGAACTACAACTGCCTGTGTACCCACCACCCACAATTAACAGATGTCAACATCTCCATAAATGCCTACAAGATTTCTAAAGCACTAAAACCATATAGCTATGATTGAGTCTGCAGGGTACCCGCCCCCCAGCCCCGCTTCCTCTCCCTGGCCCACCCAGCAAACCCTATCTAAAGTTGGTCTATGTTCTTCCCATCCTGATGGCCCTATTTTGCTCTATGAATATGCACAAGATAGGAGTTGTGGCTCATAAGGTTAAGAACCTGAAATAGTATTCATGAGGATGTGGGTTCAATCCCTAGCCTCACTCAGTGGGTTAAGGATCCGATGTGGCCACAAGATGCAGTGTTGGTCCCATATGTGACTTAGATCAGTGTTGCTGTGACTGTGGTGTAGGCCTGTAGCTACAGCTCCAATTCGACCCTTAGCCTGGGAACTTCCATATGTCACAGGTATGGCCATGAAAAGAAAAAAAAATTTTTTTAATCAAAAGGACAGTATAGCAAAGTTTTATTGTTTTTACCATCTACATAAAGCCCTACTGAATTTATTATTCTGAAACATGCTTTCTTCATTCACTGTATTCATACAACAGCTCAAAGTTCTCCTGCGCTTAATTCCTAAAAATCTAGCTCGTTTATTTTAATTGCTGTTAGAATGTGTGTGTGTGAATATAGCATGATTTATTCAGCCAATTCCTGTGGGCATTGTGAATTTTCACTGCTGTAAACAGTGTTTAACTCACAGGCTATGTTTACTTCTTTGCACGAGGTTTTCCCAGAGGAAGAGTACCTTGCAGGAAAATTTCTAGATTATAGGTTTGATGCTTATTCAGTTTTATTAAGGTCCATCTGGCCTCCAAAATCAGAACAATCTTCCTAATGGGGAATGAGATTCTGTGTCACCCGCCGTGGCCACTCTTTCCTTGTCATGCTCTTTCTAGCAGAGTTCTTTGGTTAAGTGGCAACTCTCCAGAGGTCACAGTTGAGCCCCTATTCTGCGCCCATTGGCCAGTGTAGATGTTGTCTTCTAAGAAACACAAGGTCCCGTCCTGTGACCATTTCTCTCTAGAGTTGCTTGTCCTTTTTCTTCTTTTTGCATTTTTAGGGCCGTACCTGCACCATATGGAAGTTCCCAGCCTAGGGGTCCAATCAGATCTGCAGCTGTGGGCCTACGCCACAGCCACATGGGATCTGAGCCATGTCTGCATGACCTACACCACAGCTCATGGCAATGCTGGATCCTTAACCCACGGAGTGAGGCCAGGGATGGAATTTGCGTCCTCAGGGGTTCATTACTGCTGAGGCATGACAGGAACTCCTAGATTTGCTTGTCTTTTATCTCACGTTGACCCTTTCCTGGGATGAGAGATCCCCACCTGAGCTAAGGACAGTGCTTTCTCTTCCCCTTTTCTTCTCTGGCATGTCCCCTTGTGAACCGAAGTGGCCTCCTGAGTGGGCTGAGAAAGACCCTCCTTCAGAGCAGGGGAGGAGGGCAGTTCCATCACCGTCTGCGCCCAGGGCCAGCACCCCATCTCCTGGCTCTTCAGAGGTGGTGAAACAGTGGACCATCACCCATGCTCAGGAGCCTTGTGGTGCTGGAACAGACAGGGTGAGCAGTGAGCTCACTGGCCATCCCAGCATCGCTCCTACAGCAACCAGGTATGTTTATGCCACATCTAAGAACTACTAAGTGAATAAGACTTAGTTTACTCTATTATGAATTTGAGATCTCTAAGATCAATTTCAGAAAGTAAAGGGGAAAAGGAGAGATGGATCATGAGCTGGAATTGGCATGGTAGCACAGCTCCTAGGGGCTAAGACACCAACTGAATAATCACAGAAAGTGTTATGTGAGGCAGGATGGTGGTGCTGACACAGAAGGAGAGGAGACTCAGGGGACGCTGAGTGCTGGGGTGGCACCCCTCCCCAAAGCCAGGAGGGGGCACTCTGGGTGCAGCTCTGCCCAGCAGTCTGGAGGGGACAGCTCTGCCCAGCAGGCTAAGAAAAAACTCAAAAATAGACAACTCTGCTAACACATTGGGGTGTAAGGGGGAGTGTATTGATTTTTGCAACTTTGAAATGCATCCGAAATTAGAAGGACTGATGGATGGAAAGAAGGACGGATGGAGAAACAATGATAAAGCTAGTATAGGACAATGTTGCTGGAACTTAGGTATGCCCAGATGAAAATTTTTATAATAAAAAGGTTGGGTAAAATAGTTAATACCTGCTCTTCCAAATTACCATAATAATTACATGAGATAATGAATGTGGAAGGGCTCGCTACACTACAGAGGAGTTACAGATGTTTTAAATGATTAAAATAGTGTAATGGCGTAACAAGGGGAGGTTAAAGAGATAAGGAAAGAGATGAGTGCCTTTCAAGCCAATAAATAAACTAGAAATAACAAAGGAAAGGCAAGGTGGATTTCTGGCAAAGACGAAATACTGAATATAATCAAAATGAATGCAGAATGAAAAGAAAAATTGATTAATTTTTTTAAATCAGTGGGCATGTAGAGCAAACAAATAGCAAAGTTATGGATAATTGGTATCCCTAAAATAGCCAACCTACCAAATGGAAATAAAAAATATTCAAAGGTAAATGAGAAGGAAGTACTTCTGGAAAAAAAGGAGAATTGTATCTGCAGATTGAAAGGGTACTGCATATTTCAGAAGAAAATGATATAGGAAAGCAACACTAAAACATATTCTAGTAAGCTTAATCAATGATAAAAAAAAAAAAAGAAAGTCTTGGAGTTCCCACTGTGGCACAGAGAGTTAAGGGTCCAGTGTTGTCACTGCAGCAGCTTAGGTCACTGCTATGGCTGGGGTTCAATCCCTGGCCCAGTGTGGTGGGTTAAGGATCCAGTATTGCCACAGTTGGGGTATAAGTCTCAGATGCAATTCAGATTTGATCCTGTGAATTTCCATATGCCATGGTGCAGCCAAAAAAAAAAGAACTTCTTACAAAGAAGGAAATCTGGTTGCTTTCAGATTTTTCCCACCACCGCTAAGTTCCAGAAAACCACAAAGGAATGTGTTCAACATTCATGGGGAATAAAATATAACCTAAAAAATGTACACTAAGCCACGTTGAGCAATAGGCAACCTCAAATATGCAAGTATCCAAACTATTGCACCCATGAATTTTTCTTGAAAGTCCTAAAAACATCCAGGCAGCCAAGGCAAACAGGGAGATGCCGGGTACAAGAACTAGAGATGGCCTGGCAGTGGGTAACTCACACAACCAGGGCTAAAGAGATTCAAAATACGATTCTAGCAGGTCAACATTCTGACATTATAAACTCACCAGAGCTGGAAGTATGAGCAGGAAAGGCATTTGAAAAAAAAAAAATCTAAGTCTTTTCTTTTTCTCATGTTTCATAATGGGTTGTCAATTACTGTCTGAAGGTTGACAAAGAAAGAAATGGAGTTTTCAGTATTTGTATAAACATAAAACAGGGAGTTCCTATTGTGGCTCAGCAGGTTAAGAACCCCAGTAGGATCCATGAGGTTTTGGGTTCGATCCCTGACCTTACTCAGTGGGTTAAGGATCCGGCGTTGCCATGAGCTGTGGCTTAGGCTAGCAACTGCAGGTCCTGTTGGAACCCTAGAACAGGAACTTCCATATGCCGCAGATGCAGGCATAAAAAAGAAAATAAAAATATATATATAGCTAAAAAATAAGACAATTAACTTCTATCTTACTGGCAGAAAACATACAAACTACACACGCACGCAGAAAACATTAGCACAGTAACATAACATAAAAAAGACAATAGAACTGAGATCAATATATCCATAAGTGTAACTGGATAACCGCACACCATAAAGATTATATTTGAAAAATCTACTTGCTGGCAAAAAAAAAAAAAAAAAAAGCTGCATTGAAAGCAAAGTCACTGAGAAGCCTGGGAGTAAACGGATGGGCAAGACTGGGGCTATGAAAACACAATCCGTCAAGACAATTCAAGGGAAGCATTCTGGAGCAGAAGACACTTTATAATGATAAAGAGGATAATATGCAATAAAGCTCTAACTGTCAGGAAAACGTATGTGCCAACGAATCCGGTGCCAAATGCATAGGAAAAACTACAGTAAATACATGGAGAAATAGAAACACAACAGTAGCAAAAAGACAGCACTCACTTCTCTCTGCCTTTCACCAATCCACCACAGTAATGCAATGACAAACGATTAAGGTGAGGGGAGGCCAATAACAAAAAATGAATCACTATGTTTTAGACTCTGCCCTGCCAATGGGACATTCCCGTCTTTTTAGTGCCCATGGGACATTCACAAATGATGACACTTGCAGATCTCAATGGCCCACTGCTCACAGAGGCGTGGACAGTGTGCAGGGTAGAAGGGCACCTGGGGACCAACTCCTGGGACTGGAGAAGTGAGGGAAAGATGTGCTGTTAGAGGTATGAGCCCAGGGAGGGCAGGTGCTGAGGTGGACTGGGGCTAGAAAGGCCATGACACTGTGTGCCAGCCAGCAAGGCTGCTCGGGAGACACAGACACACAAGTTGGCCTCCTGGAACCAGATGGGGCAGAAGAGGGCAGAAAAATAGATCGGGGAGTAGCAAAGAGAAAATTTGCAACACACGAATTTGATCAAGAAAAAAAGAAAAAGCAAAATGCCCTAAGTTAGAAGTGAGAATGGGAAATAACCACAGAAAAAATTGATGTCATAACAAAAGCACGTTACTCAAATCCATGCAAATGCATATGAAACCCAGAAGAAATCAATGAATTTCCAGGAAAATATGAGTTATCAAATTTGAATATAGGGGAAATATGCAGAACATAGAAAAATAGCAAATGAATTATTATAGGGAAATATTTTTGTATGTCAATTCCATAATCAGACACTTTATTGAATTTCCTTATTTTTCTTCTTCTTTTTTTTTTTTTTTTGCTTTTTAGGGCCACACTGCGGCATATGGAGGGCCCCAGGCTAGGGGTCTAACCGAAGCTATAGCTGCCAGCCACAGCCACAGCCACAGCAACGCCAGATCTTTACCCACTGAGCAAGGCCAGGGATTGAACCTGAAACCTCGTGGTTCTTAGTCGGATTCAGTTTCCCCTTCTCCATGACAGGAACTCCTGAATTTCCTTATTTTTCAAAAAGTTCTCACTAGATTCTCCTGCTCATGTCAGGTACACAATTAAGTCACACGACAATAATGACAATTTTGCTCCCTTCTTCCCAATTTTTTTGTTAATGGATGCACCCACAGCACATGGAATTTCCTGGGCCAGCGATTGAATCCAAGCTGCAGCTGTGACCAGGGATCAAATATGTGCCTCTGCAAACAGATTCTGAACCCATCTCACCACTCTGGGAACTCCCCCAATTTTTATGTCTTACCCTTTTTATTTTCTAGCTCTATTAACTAGTCCTTTCAGGACAGTATCGGAAAATCCTGATGAAAATGACCATCTTCACCCCATTTCTACCGTTAATAAATGGCATGCTTTCAGCCTGCCCTTGTGCCGTGGAAGCTGGTTTCTGGTTTGAGTTTCTTTGTCTCCCTATATGAAGGAAGTGTTTATTCCTATTTTAGATGTGACTGTATACTTTCATCAAATCCCATCTTGGCTTTAATGGAGATAATCACAGACAGCATTTTATTTTCCTTAGAACTCTTTAATATAGGAAATTATTTCCCAATTCTTTTTTCTAATATTAGTTGTTTCCTGGCAGTAAAATATTACTGCATTCTTAGAATGCGCCCCTATTGGTTGTATTGCATTATTTTATTTGTTGTTGTTGTTGCACTATTTTAAAATTTTGTCAAAAGGAGTTCCCTTTGTGGCTCAGCAGGTTCAGGACCCAACATTGTCTCTATGATGCAGGTTGGATCCCTGGCCTCACTCAGTGAGTCAAGGCGTTGCCGTGGCTATGATGTAGGCCTGCAGGTGCAGCTCCAATTCAACCCCTAGCCTGAATCCCCATATGTAGCAGGTGAAGCCCTAAAAAGAAAAAATAATTTGTCTAGAAATTTCATTTGCTGAAAGTTTAGATCAAGTGTCAATCGCTAGGAATTTTCACTTCTGCGCTCTCTTAATCAGGTTTTGGAGTGAATTTTACGCTAGCTCCATAAAATAATTTTGAAGCTGTCTTTTTTTTAAATTCTAGAATAAGCTTACACATGCATTCAAATTCTATTTTCTTCGATGACATAGAATTCAATCTGGGCCTAGTGGCTCAATATCAAAATTGGGAAGAAGAAAGCAAAATTATTATTTGTATACCTGGAACAAGCATTGAAAAGCTTATTTGAATAGGATGAGACTTTAGTTGTCTAAACATAGAATTATATCCAAAAATAATTAACTTTTGGTAGAAAGCTACCAGTTAGGGAATACGATGGAAAGATAAAGAGAGCCTTTGCTCAGCTAACATCCTCCCACATCCACGTGACCCACTCAGAGCCACCTCGACCCTCAGAGGATACAGAGGGGCCTCCCTATCCAAGAATGCTGACCATGTGCTTCTCTCTTAACCTGCTGGGCCAATTATACCCACTGAGAATATCGTCTTCATAGGTGAGATAAACATTATACAGACAAGTATTTTAAAATTACATAATTTTTTTAAATTTTATTCATGATACAAATACATAATATCTGAGCAGCCCAGCAATGTTTTCACTCCATAATATAGAAGAAAATGTGCCCATTCTGACACTTTTTATGTCTTCTATTTTCATTATTACTATGCTCACCAATCCAGAATTTCTTAGCAGAAATATTTTTAGAATACTCATCAACGTTATGAGGAAACTTAAAACATAGATAAAACCATCTATAAATCCACCTGACTCAGCACCTAGACTCTAGAATATTCCCTGAGTGGCCCCAGAGCCCCTAGAGGCCTTGGAACCCATCCCCACAGAGAGGGCAGGGTCGGGGGGAGCCTGTGTCCATTTGTCCGGGAATTATCCAGAACGTTATTCCCAGTCCCCTCGCAGAGGGGCCCCATGGCTCAGCATCAAGGCCTATATGGGTGCCTTGAGTGGGGTTTGGTGAGGCACACAGGGGCCACTCGACGTACTCCACTTACTCACAGAGGATTCGAGGCTTTCACGACTGCAGGAAGGTTGGGAGCAAGGGGCCAGGAGGCCACGTAAACTGTCCAGGCGCCAAATTCCCCGAGCACCTGGCTCTTGGAAGCTGTCACCCACTGCCACCATGCAGGCACAGGGTGCCTTTCTCTTCTACCTCCAGGCCTCACACCAGGGCCTCCCTTCCACCGTCTCTGCCAGACCTTGAGAAAGGGGGCCCTAGGAAGTGTATTTCTGGGCACCTCTCCTGCAGCGATGCTGACAAGAACACAGGGGCGACTCGGGGCCCATGACCAACAGAACAGTCTCCGCCTTTACCCACTAGGATGCCTCCAAACCACCAGGGCTTCACCTCCCCACACACCGCCCTCATGGGCACAGGAGGGAGGGGGCAAGGCAGTGGCTAGACTTCAAGCTGACTTTCCCTGTTGCTGTGCAGTGGGTGTGAGCACATGCATGAGCATGTGTGTGTGTGTGTGTGTGTGTGTGTGTAGGCGTCCCGGTGCCTGGGTGGTACAGAGACGACACCAACAGTAGGGCTCCGCCCTCTGCTCCCCCGAGCACTCTGGGGCTGGATCTTGAATCGGGGAGGGACATGGAGATTTGGAACATTTAAAAAGAAAGATTAAAATAATAGCTCCTCTAAGTGACTGAGCAGAACCATTATGAAAATCTAAAAGCCATTCTTAAGTGAAATTCTCTGACGTTAAAGTGGGCAATGGACCTCCTAAAATGAAATCTATTACAAATAACAGGCTTAACAGGCAAATAAGACCGGCCAGGTCTCCCTAAAGGTGAGCTTTATTCCTCCTATTCCAACAGACCCCGTGCTCCCTTAATAGAGGCTGGAACGTCCCCAGGGACTCCCCATCATGGACAAATGTGCTGCTCCCATGTCCTTCCTGCCCCAATTTAATCTGGAGGATCACTTCAGAACCAAGGACTCATAGCATCTCTTTGAGGTCAAATATTAACTCACAAGGGCAGGAAGATGAGTTAGCACGAGTTTTCAGGGAAGCAATTTGCAAATTTGTATCAAGAGCCTTTGTAATAACCCACAGATATTGCTTCTACATAATCTCACAGAGATGTAGATACAGACTGATACAGTAAAGATGTCTGATAAGCATTCACATCAGAGCAAGAAATGGTAAAGCAACCCAAACGTAGGAAGTGGTTAAGTAATAAGTGATCACATGGATGGGACATAATGCAACTATGAAAACTATGTTAACAAAAAACTCTTTTAAGGATGTGGGGAAATGCTTTTGATTTAATATTGAACCAAAACCAGAATGCAAAACTTTGTTTATATTATGAGCTCAGTTAAGGAAAAGAACAAATCATTAGGCTGTACACCCTAAACTTATACAATGCTGTACGTCAATTATATCTCCATAAAACTGGAGGGAAAAAGAAAAAAGAAAAACAAGCGGAAAAATCCTGGAAAGAAAAATATGATAGTGCTAACAGTGAATGAGAAAATTGTGGGTGAATTTTCTGCATCATTACGCTTTTGATTTGCCAAATTGACTACAGTGAGCACGGCATCAGATAAAATTTAATTTAAAACTTTTTTTTTATGAAGACGTAGGTAAAGGTCTTTTCCTTCAGAGGTGGAAGCTCAAATGAGAAAGGGAAACCAAGCTGTCTCCAACTTTTTACCGGGAAACCAGGTGTAAAGGAAGTGGGGAGTCAGGTCTGAGGGGCAGCTCTGAGATCCAGCCATGTAGCCTAGAATAATGGGGCCAGGGCCTGAGGACACTCAGCCAGGAGCAGCAGCACCTGGAATGCTACTCCAGCTCTTGCTGACACCCCTCTGGGGACTGCAGGACACCCAGGTCTAGGAAGGCTGTCTAGCGTCGGGGTAGGAGCTAGTGTGGGACCAGCAGGCCTCATCTGAAAGCTGGCTCTGCCACCCTCCAGCCATGGCATCGTGAACCAACCTCAATATTGCTGTCTGTATAATGGAGCTGATGGCCATTCCTAACTCACAGGGTTGCAGAGGCCTTGCACATAGTAGGCACACAATCAAGGCAAGTTCTACCCTTAGGCAGCAAGATCACTAGCTGAGGGAGTGAGGTGACACTGTCAAACATCACGGATGTCACACTGTCTCCAAAGTCTATCTGATGAGGCATTCTCCTGTCCTGGCAGTAGATGTCAAAATGCCACCCTGCAAGCCAGCTGAGCCGGTGGCCTCAGAGACACCTGAGAACCTTCTAAAAGCTATGACTATCCCATCCCACCTCCTCCAAAGGCTCCAGTTCAGTGGTCTCATGGGCAGAGCCTGGGAATCTCCATAACACCACTCCCAGGTGGTTCTGACTGGCATCCTGCCCTGGGAGACCCTTGCTACCAGGGGGCCACCTTAGGATGAGCTTTAAGAAGAATGCTCCAAGGAAAAGCTGACATTCCCATTGGAGGAGTTCCCTCTCCTAACCCCTGTGCAATGCTTGTGGTCCTTTGTCAAAAGAATCCATCCTTTTCAGAGTTCCCACTGTGGCACAGGGGGTAAAGAATCCGACTGCAGTGGCTCAGGTGGCTGCAGAGGCTCAGGTTCTGGCAGATGAAAGCTGTGGTCTGGATTCAATCCCTGGCCCAGGAATTTCCATATGCCATGGATGCAGCCATTAAATAATTAATTAATTAATTTTAAAAGTCCATCCTTTCTTCCACATGCAGAGAAGCAAACTACCCATCATCAGAGGGTTCTGGGATTCACTGTGTTTCACCATCAAACACAAGTTTAAAACACCCACGATACTTCACTTGGTCAAAAAGGACCCCAGCTTTTCTGTGTGTATGCTGTTTGAGTATGTCCATCCAAACCAGCACCACTAGACCCATAAAAAGGGATCTTCAGGCTGGGTCCCAGGTATTCTAGCCCCTGACCCCTCACTATGCCCCCATCCTGTATCACCTCCCTCCCCATGATTCAAAATTGCTCTCAGAGCAAGTTCTGCCTTAGATTCCACTCCATGTAGCATTTTGTTAAGCCTCCTGGATTATCACTGTCTCCACACAACTCAATTAAATCCTGCATATAGTCACACTAAGATTAGAAGGTTAGAGTGCCTATCTGGAGTCTTGAAAAGTCATTTTTCCTAGATTTCAGGTCACTGAAACCCTCCGCACTCAGAAGATCCTGCAACATAAATGAACGACATGTGTAGGGCCTGATTCAGAGATGATGGATGTGGCAGCTGACCATCTCAGACTTTTGGGGCTGCTGTAACAAAATACCACAGGCCAGGCAGCTTATTAAAAGCAGAGATGTATCACTTGCAGTTCTGGAGGCTAGAAGTCCAAGATCAGGGTGCCAGGGCCCTCTTCTGGATCACAGACTTCTAGGACCCTCATTTAGCAGAAGGGATTTGGGGAACTTCAGGGGTCCCTTTTATAAAGGCACTAATCCCATTCATGAAGGCTCTATCCTCACAACCTAAGCGCTTTCCAAAGGCTCCAAACTCATAGCTTCCAGAGACAAAGAGCCAGAGTAGGGAGCAAACGTGGCTTAGGAGGATATTGGGGCAGGGGGTGGGGGGGCAAATCACCAGAACAGACCACTGTGAGAACATGGATATGCCCACAATGCAAACTGGCATGCCGGCAGTTAGGCCCATGTGTGCTATGAGCTGGGCTTTCCTTGTGCAATGGGGACAGGTCCAGCTGCTGTGCATTGCAAGGGCACCCAGGCCAGCCTGTCCCCCACAAGCCCCCACCAAGGGTGCTCCTGATAGCAGGAGTGTGCTCTGCCAGACCCAGAGAGAAAAGAAATCTGGGCAGGCTGGCTGTGAACTAGGCAGAAGGGACTTAGGATCAGTGAGGGAAGAGGGCAGCCCAACCCCCCTCCCCCCACTTCCTGAGATGCTGCCCAGGAGGCGTCTAAGTCTGCCTGAATTTAGGTTCAAACATCAATACACAGAGTGAGGGAGAGCTGGCTTGGCAGAAGCCTGGGAAAAAGGCGCTTGGTTTTTGTTTCTTACCAATCTGTTCTTTGATACCAATACCATCTTCATGCACCTTCCAGGATTGAGCAAGCATGCGCTATGCACCCACCATGGGGTCTAGGAGCTGAGGGCTCTCAAGTGAGCAAAACGTGCAACCCCCCTGCTCTGGAGAGTGGGTTGGGTTCAAATTCAGGTCAGCCTCCTCCCAAGTGCTGGGCTCTTTCCATCTCACTGCACCACCTCCCTCCCGGGCTAAGCCAGAGGACACTGAAGGACAAAAACAGGCAGCTTTGGTAAGAAGATTGCAGCCCAAATCCAAATGCCTTCTACCAAAAAGAGGTGGGGAGGGTACTGACCCAGACCTGACATCCTGGGCAGGAAGCACTTCCACCGCCCCTGAGGGGAGACTTTGGTTATTCCAGGTCTGAGCAGGGAAAGCTGAGTGACCACCAAAGTTCAGGTGGGCAAGCTGCAGCCCCGACTCCATTGGTCCCTCTGCCTGAGCCAAGAATCAGAGACATCTCACCTGGGCAGTGAGGATGGTCCTGCCCTACTCCAGGGGGTGGCAGGTTCTCCATAGAGACCCGGGAAGAGATGTACAGAACACACAGGGGAAGGGGCACCCTGGCTGCTGGTGCCCCCACTGAGAGTTCAGCCCTGCCAAGCCCAGGCCCACCCCTTGATGGTGCCCAGGGAAAAGGAGGCCTGGCCTTCTGAGTGCTTTGATGGTGGGTCATGCCCTTCATCTCAGAGCCTCAGCCACAAAGCCCCTCCCAGAAGGAAGCCTGGATCCTGGGACTGCAAGTGTGGGAGGCTAGATGGCAAGCCAAGCTCACAAAGAGGGGAGTGGGGGACCTTGGGGTGTCCCCCTTCTGAGACAGGAAGGTCCAAAGTAGCCAATGTTGAGCTGGTCCTAAAACCTGTGGCTTTGGCCTTGGAACAAGAAGGAAATCAGGATGTGGGAAGGAAACAGAGTGATGGTCTCAGATGGGTCCTGAGAAACTGTCTCCCCAGCCAGCCGTGTGCAAATGCTGGGCCCCTGCCCATTCCTGTCATGGACTAATGGTCCTCAGGAGGCTGCAATTTAGGAAAGGAAGGAGGAGCTTCCTTTCTGAATCCTAGAAGAGGAAGAAGAAGAAAAAACAATAATAATGGCCCAGATGCTGAAGGCAAAACAGTTTCCTCTGAAAAGGAATGGTGTTTTTAAGACACAGAGAAAGAAACAGAAGAAACAGAAATAGACTCACAGACTTTGAAAAACTTAGGGTTACTAGAGGGGACAGGTTAGCAGGGGTAGACTGGGGGTTTGGGATGGAAATGTGCTAAAACTAGGTTGTGATAATGGTTGTACAACTATAAATAGAATAAAATTTATTGAATTTCTTTAAAAAAATTAAAATAAAAATACAGACAGGCACGGTAATGTTCACTGGGCAGAGCTGGAAGCAGCCAGAACCCTGTTGGAGAAACACACCAGGAAAGATGTGGCTTCTCTGACTTCTGTGCATGCCCCAGCAGCAGGACAGGGTCCCTCTAAGTGCCAGGCTGAGGTCAAGGGTGAGATTCCAAGCCTCACCCCCAGGCCAGCATCAGTCTAGGGCTGGGAGGGAGCCTGCCCCTCACTTCTCCCAGCCCCTAAGCCTGGAGACTGCTTGATTGCATGCAGGTTGTTAAGCCTGGGATGGGTCCCTAGGTCTGTATTTTAAACAATGCCTCAGGGAGTTCTGATGCGTCATCTTCAAGCAGGTATAAATGCCAGCATAAGGAGAGTCCCACCCTGACAGGCATCTCCCACTTGTGCACAGAACTGGCTGGCACCACTGCTTCTTACCCATAAGAAACTGGTCCGTGTGAGGTATGGCCTGGAAGGCCTGGAGCTGATGACTTGCCCCAAAAGTGAGGCCTCAAAGAGGAGACCTAGGCTGCCTGGGCCCCCTGCACTGAAAAGCAAAGGAATCAGTGTTCCCATTGTGGCCCAGCAGGTTAAGAACCTTACTAGTACCCATGAGGATATGAGTTCAATTCCAGGTCTTGCTCAGTGGGTTAAGGATCTAGCGTTACCACAAGCTGTGGTGTAGGTCGCAGATATGGCTGGGATCTGGCATTGCTATGACGGTGGCATAGGCCAGCCACTGCTCTTGAGATTCGATTCCTAGTCCAGGAACTCCCATTTGCAGCAGATGCTGCCCTAAAAGAAAAGAAAAAGAAAAGGAATAACAAATTCAGTTCTCCCTACCCCCACCCCCCCCCCTTCCCAGGAATAATGATCCAGAAGGAATAATGAAGGATAAAACCCAGCATGAATTTGATGCCCCCTTCTCCCCCTATGCCCCTGACCCAAACAGTGGGCCCCCGGGGGTTCCTTCGGAAAGTCCCTGGAGTTCCAGGAACATCCTATCAGTGGATCCAGAGCAGGAAAGCACTCAGCACCAGATGAGACCACTCTGACATGGGAGAGCTGAGGCAGTTTCAGGCACTCCTGCCAACCAGGAAAGGCCAGCCTCCGGAACCACCCCCTCCCCCAGCCAGTCCAGCTCTTCTGTTGATGGAAGCCTGATATGTTCTTAATTTCCCTTCAGCTGATCATCTTTTGAGAACCTGACCCTGGACCATGTCCTGGTGACAGACTGAGACCCCCTTCGCCCAGTCCTGGGGTCCAGCCTGTGAGGCACCTTCACCGAGCACTCTCTCATCTGTCCCCAGTCCCTCTCTGCTCTGGCCCTCCCACCCTCCTGTGTCTGGGACCCCACACTTCCCCACTGGACCTGCCCCTCATGGGCACGGCCTCTGTGTCTGCCTCCAGCCGGCACCCCCTTTTGACTTTGAGCATTACCCCTGCTCTCCATTTCAGCCGGCCCTCCCACTCCCCCCATTGCAGGGGCAGCTTTGTTCCAGCACACACACCTGGCCCTGTACTGCACATCCAGCTGTGTGGGTGCTGGTGTAAAGGTTAGCAGAGCAAGGAGAAAGCGCCTCAGATTGAGAACAGGACCCGAAGGAACCCTCAGGAAATGCTGGAAGCCATAGTGGAGGAGACTGCACCCTCACCATCACAGAGCTTCCAGAAAGCAGTGCCGGGGCCCCAGCCACAGAAGCACCAACCATACGCAGGAGGCCCCAGCGTGCTAGAGCCAAGTGCACTGCCCATTCCTCTTGCAAAATATGGCCCAACTGGGCTCAAGATCCTTCAGGTCAGCTCCACAGCGATCTGCTCACCAGTGAGGTGGGGCAACCCAGACCAGAGAGAACACCAGCCTGTGCTTGGAGGCTGAGTTGGACAATCCTTCCTTGCCCTCGGAGAACCAGGCACAGGTGGCTCACCACCTGGTGGGCAAACACCCATTACCCTTCCTTTGAGGATCAGATGGAATGGCCACATGCGTTTCTGTACAGAGGTGCAAACCTAGGCTGGGAGGTACTCTGACTTTAGATCATTCGTGTGTGCCTGGGGCAAGTACCTCCCAGCCTCAGTCTGCTCCTCGGTAAGACAGGAGCGACAACCCCTGGCCTCCTGCTGACAATACTGCTCTCTCCTGAATGACTCTAGCCAGGCTCCTCTGTGCCCATTCTGACCAGTCCTCCACCTGGGCTGAAAAGAACTGGCCCGTGCACACTGAGATGTATGGAATGATGGGCCAACAATGATACATTGTGTATAGCACAGGATAATCTACTCAATATCCTGTGATAGTCTATATGGCATCAGAAAAAGAATAGATATGTGCACATGTGTAACTAAATTGCTTTGTTGTACAGCAGAAATTACCACAACATTGCAAATCAACTATACTTCAATAAAACTTAAAAAAGAACTGCAACTTTCAACATAAATGATTTCCTCCACCCTTCCAGATGCACACTAAGAAAACTGAACGAACACCAGTGTGACTTCTAGGAGTCTAAGATCATGACCTGTCTCCTAAAAATGCTGCTAAAGAAATCTTAGTGCCACCAAAAGGATCTGCCGTTTGTTTCAGCCAATATCTGACTGTGGGCTCCTGAACCCCAGCTCTTTTATAAAACTTAAAACCATAAATCCTTCCTCCGTCCATCCTTCCATTGAGATAGATGTGTCTCCTACCACCCAGGAATGTCTTTTTCAAGGATCTGGAACCAAGACTTTAAAATGAAAGAAGATGTGGTATATATACACAATGGAACACTACTCAGCCATAAAAAAAGAAGGGAGGAGTTCCCTTCGTGGCGCAGTGGTTAACGAATCCGACTAGGAACCATGAGGTTGCGGGTTCGATCCCTGCCCTTGCTCAGTGGGTTAACGATCTGGCGTTGCCGTGAGCTGTGGTGTAGGTTGCAGACACGGCTCGGATCCTGCGTTGCTGTGGCTCTGGCGTAGGCCGGTGGCTACATCTCCGATTCAACCCCTAGCCTGGGAACCTCCATATGCCGCGGGACTGGCCCAAGAAATAGCAACAACAACAATAACAACAACAAAAAAGACAAAAAAAAAAAAAAAGAAGGGAATAATGCCATTTTCAGCAACTTGGATGCACCTAGAGATTCATACTAAGTGAAGTAAGTCAGAGAGAGAAAGACAAATATGAGATGATATCACTTACATGTGGAATCTAAAATATGGTATAAATGAACTTATTTACAAAACAGAAATAGACTCAAAGGCATAGAAAACAAACTTATGATTCCCAAAGGGAAAAGGAGTGTGGGGGGAGGGATAAGTTAGAAATCTGGGATTCACATATACATACTACCATATACAAAATAGATAAACAAAAAAGACCTCCTGTATAGCAAAGGGGACAATACCAATATTTTGTAATAACATGTAAGGCAAGAAGAATTCATATATATATATATATATATATATATATATATATATATATATCGCTGTGCTGTATATCTGAAACTAACACAATTATTATAAATCAATAATATTTAATATATTTCAATTAAAAATAAGATAAATTTAAAATGTAATCATCAGGAAGGACAGGGCCCTTGTCCCAGTCTCAGTGGGAGGGAAGCCTAATGTGATGAGCACCAGTTTTCAGACACAGAACCAACACTGACCAGTCTCTCACCTGCTTCTTGTGATTTTTCACTTGACTCTGCTCAGACCACACTCACCCCCTCCCTACTCCTCCATTCTCCCTTCAGAGCCCCATAAGTCACCTCTGCTAAGTCAGAATGAAGCTCAGCTCTCCCCCAACTGCAGTGATTACACAATAAAACATTACCACCATTTAATCAATGTCCGGCTGTATTTATCTTGGATGCTATCTCAGACTTTATGGGTCATTTCCTAATGATGCTGCAATGCCTGAAAGGAAGGGTGTGTGGGAGTTCCTGCTGTGTCACAGTGGGCTAAGGATCTGGCATTGCCACAGCTGTGGCTCAGATTCGATCCCTAGCCCAGGAACTTCCACGTGCTACAGGTGCAGCCAAAAAAGGCAAAAAAAAAAAAAAGAAGGGGATGTGTATAAGGCCTCTCTGAACACACTAGAGAAGCTTCAGAGACACATGGGAGTCTGGGCAATACTGTGCATTTATTGGGCATCAATTGTGTGCACTTTCGTGTACACAAATGTGGAAATCTTCATGTCCTCAATCTACTAAAAGGAAGATCTGGAAACAGGCCCAGGTGACTCCAGAAACTCCATGGCACTCAGCCAGAACAAGGTAGCAAGGTGTAAAGAAGCCACACATGTCAGGTATGCCCTCTCAGGGACTGAAACATTTTGCACCAACAAAATGCCATGCTCTGGCAGACAGTGTGGTGATGGAGTCCCCAGGTTTTTGAACAGTAACGCCACAGCAACCACAGACCCTATGAATGCGGTGGGAGGGAGGAGAGACAGGGAGGTGGGGGAAGGGAAGGCAGGCCTGAAATTTTCAAGTGGCCATCTCCTGCCCTCTTCCTTCCTTAGCCTCCACATTCTTCCCCCAAAGGAAACCGTGGGGTAGGGGACAGCCCTGGAAACTGACTTCATGCTAACTTCAAGAGGAAACTCCTTTCTAAGCTGAGGGCCTCTGCGCCAAGCTTTTGTCTGCAGGGAATTTTTCTGTGGTTTATTATAAACTGAAGAAATGCTGACAGAGCAGCTTTGCCCACCCTAGCAGGCAGCAAAGTGCACCTCATTAGACCAGCTTCCTGCAGACGACAGAGAGGGACAGAGCAGAGGCTGAGGAGGGTGGGAGGAGAGACGGAGGACCGGTCACTGCCTGGGTCAGTGGCGGGAGCACTGGCAAGACAAGTGGGAGCGACGGAGGGGCCCTGCACAACCACCTGCCTGCTCAGGCACACCCTGCTCTGGGAACAGGAGCCAGAGGACCGACTGGGCAGTGCTGGGAAGAGGTGCAGGACCCCCAGGCCCCAGATCCCAAGTGGCTGGTTCTGAGAACCTCTCCCTACCTCCCTCCTGTTCCTTGTGCCCCAGAGGAGCACAGGAGATGCCACATGGAAGAAGGGACCCCATTCCCCTTTTCTGGGATTCCCCTACAAGACCCCAGATTTTCTGAATTTTTCCTGATTCATAAAGTAATCACATTTTCTCAAACATGTTACTTCCACACGCTTTAATGTCTTTTTAAAAATAAGCCACTGAGGGCTCAGGATGATGCAACAGGGCTCAAGGAAAGCATGTGGCTACCAGTCACAATTAACTGTTATGTCCCCCATCCCTCATCACAACAATCCTCTGAAGTATTACAGAGGAGGAATCCCAAGATCAGGGACACTGAGCAAACTGCCAGAGTTACACAGCCAGCAAATTGGGTGGAAGCCACATTTAATCACGGCTCTAGAGTGTGGTTTAACTGAGCAGACTGTTTTCACATTCATTCTCTCATGTGATTCTCATAAAACATGATGACATAAGCATGGCCAGAATTATACCCATTTACCAGATAGAGAAACAAAGACCCACATAGGGCCTTGAACAAAGCTACACACCAGGTAGATACAAAGCCAGCAAGAACTTAAATAGTCCATGTCTTGGCCTATATGTTATTCTACCATGCCAGGTAAACTTTCCCATGAAGGCAATTTTTTTAAAAGAGTAAAAAAATTTTTTTATAGTTCCCATTGTGGCTCAGTGGTAACAATCCTAACTAGTGGAGTTCCCATCGTGGTACAGTGGTTAATGAATCCGACTAGGAACCATGAGGTTTCAGGTTCAATCCCTGGCCTTGCTCAATGGGTTAAGGATCTGGCATTGCCATGAGCTGTGGTGTAGGTTGCAGATGTGGCTCGGATCCCGCATTGCTGTGGCTCTGGTGCAGGCCAGTGGCTACAGCTCTGATTCGACCCCTAGCCTGGGAAATTCCATATGCCGCAGGAGCGGCCCAAGAAATAGCAAAAAGACAAAAAGACGAAAAAAAAAAATCCTAACTAATATCCATGAGTTTTCGGGTTCAATCTCTAGTCTTGCTCAGTGGGTTAAGAATCCAGCATTGCCGTGTGCTGTGGCGCAGATGAGGCTCAGATCTGGTATCACTGTGGCTGTGGTGTAGGCCAGCAGATACTCTGATTCGACCCCTAGACTGAGAACTTCCACATGCCACAGGTGAAGCCCTAAATTTAAAAAAATAATAATATATATATATATTATTTTCTTTTTACAGCCACGCCTGCAGCATATGGAAATTCCCAGGCTACAGGTTGAATTGGAGCTGCAGCTGCAACCTATGACACAGTTTGCAGCAACGCTGGATCCTTCACCCACTGAGCAAGGCCAGGAATTGAACTTGCATCCTCATCAACACTATGTTGGGTTCTTAACCCACTGAGCCACACTGGGAACTCCAGAAAAGATTTAAAATTAATAGGGATCACATGATCTTGTGACTGGATGGAGCCTGGGGTAGAAGAGGAATCATTTGGCCAAAGGGAGTGGCAGGAGAGGAAAGGTAAGGATACTGAGGGGTTGAACTTGGAGGAAAGCAGGAAGGCTGCCTGGAATGGGTGCAAAGGCCACACAGAGAGAAAAGAGGAGTCCTAGCTGCACAGACTCAGGCACTGGGGGCAGGGGAGGTGGTGTCTGCACAGCTGCCTGGATGGGGACGACCCTCCCAGACACAAGCAACTGGATGTGGGTCTGTGCATGCCTCCACGTGGTGGGGCGGTAAGGGAGAGCCTCAACACTGAATGGGCCACATCTTCCCATGGCCCTTGATCCCCCTACACCCAAGTCAGGGCATCATCACCCCTGAAGCCCTCCTAAGGAAGAACCCAGAAGCCCTCCTGTGATGTTCTCAAGCTTAGGCAGCTTTTACAGACAAGCCTGACCTCCTCTAGACGTTAATTACTCATTCTTTTGGAGTTCCCACTGTGGTGCAATGGGTTAAGGATCCTACATTACTGCAGCTGTGGTGTAGGTGGCAGATGTGGCTCGGAGTCAATGCCTGGCCTGGGAACTTTCATATGCCATGCCTGTGGCCAGAAAGAAAAATAAATAATTTGTAATTTTAATCCCACAGTTGCGATGCAGTGACTTTTGTCCATCACGTCTGCATGTGCACATATGCACATGTGTATAGGCATAAGCCTGTGGCATGTGCATGTTTACGGCGCATGTGTGCGTTTGTACATTTGTTCCCACCTCTGCACCGAGGTGTGGGGCATGAGAAACAATTAGGGGCACAGCCACCCCAGCAGCAGCTCAGCAAGCAGCCATGCTCAACATTTCACCATCTGCTGGTATGGGAAGGATCACTACAGCTGGGTTTTGCCCACAGATTTTGATACTAAATAACATTTCCAGCAAAAGTCATGTAAATTGTTTTGTCCAAAAGGCAGGAGATGGAGAAAAATGGGAGGCTGCAGACATTGAATTCAATACAAAATAATCTAATATGCCCAATTTCATTTTCTTTTCCTACCTTTGATGTTTGCATGCAAATCGTTGACACTTTAAGTTTGTACATATATTTCAATACAAAATGGTCAAGTGGCAATAAATGAATGTGTTATCCAGTTAAATGGCTACCAGTCAGAGCGAAGCTGCAAAGAATAGTCTAGTCTGTGCTCTTGGGAGGGATTTTGATTTACAAGCAGGAAATTCACTTATTCTCCCCTGACCCTTGGCTGTTGTCAGCTCTCATAATTCTAGAGAAAGGAGGGGCGGGTCTGGGGAAAGCAAGGATGGTATAAAAAGGAAGAATTGAAGAGCACCAGGTCTGGGGAATAAGGGAATTCCATTTATCAGCAATAATGATGTCTGAGCCTTCAGAGCCCTAAACTGCCCAGAGCCTCAGCCTGATCTTGCTTCCACACTATATAGTGCCCTCTTTGACTCTTTTTTCTCACACACATGCCCACCCATAAATAGGCTATGAGCTCTTTAAAAGTGGGAGCTGTATCTAATTAATCTGTTAGCACAGCAGCACCTAGTACAGCACATGAGTTAGAGCAAACACATGGTGGACACTGTATTTAGGAGGGTGGGTAGATGGCCAGGTGGGTGAGTGGGTCAGTAGGAAGATGGATGGGTGAGTGGGTTGGTGGGTTAGAGGGTAGGTATGGATGGATGGAGGTGGGTGGGTGGGTTAATGGGTAGATGGATAAGTACATGGGTTGGTGGGTGGGTTGGTGGGAAGATGCATGGATGAGTGATTTGGTGAGAAGGTAGATAGACAGGTGGGTGGGTAGATTGGTGAGTGGATGAATGCATGGATGGATAGAGTGGTAATAGATAATGGATGGGTAGCTGGATAGATGGGTGGATTATGATTGTGTAGCTAGATGGATAGGTAGTTGGGTCACAGGTAATGAGTGGGTAGATTGGTGAATAGATGGCAATGGAGACATGTTCAAGTGGGCTAATGGAAAAGTGAGTAGGTGGTGAGTGTGAAAGAAGACCCATCATGGAGTTCCTGTCATGGCTCAGAGGAAATGAATCTGACTGGTATCCATGAGGACACAAGTTCGATCCCTGTCCTCACTCAGCGGGTTAAGGATCTGGCATTGCCATGAGCTGTGGTGTAGGTTGCAGACATGGCTCAGGTCCTGTGTGGCAGTGACTGTGGTGTAGGCCAGTACCTAGAGTTCCAATTCAACCCTTAGCCTAGGAACCTCCATATGCCGTGGGTTGGACCCTAAAAAGGACAAAAAAAAAAAAAGACTCATCAAGAACCCTCTAAAATAAGTCCTCTGAGACCCTGAGGAGGATGTCTGTCATCTAAGTAGCAGGATTGATTATAAAATACCTTAAACATTCTGGGAAAGTTTACATTTCACATCATAATCCCTGCCGCCAAGCCCCATGATAAACCATGCCTTAGCTTTCATATGGGCACAGGCAGGCCTATAACCCTGCTTTAGAGACCTACCTTCCTGGTGCAGTCACCTTCTAGTACCCCTGGGAACCCCTCATTCAACATAGTAGCTCTTGGGAGTTCCTGCTGTGGTGCAGCAGAAAAGAATCCGACTAGGAACCATGAGGTTTTGGGTTCAATCCCTGGCTTCGCTCAGTGGGTTAAGCATCCGGAGTTGTCCTGAGCTGTGGTGTAGGTTGCATATGCGGCTCGGATCTGGCATTGCTGTGGCTATGGCGTAGGCCGACAGCTATAACTCCAATTAGACCCCTAGCCTGGGAACTTCCATATGCCGCTGGTGCAGCCCTAAACAAGGACAAAAGACCAAAAAACAAACAAACAAAAAACATTGTAGCTCTTTTCCCTGTTTTTTTTTTTTCCATCTACACAGTACAAGTGAGCCTGCCATGATTTAGGTCATTGATTAAAGTGAGCAATCACAGACACAAGCTGCGGCTTCAGTGTAGAAAATGCCTCTGAGCAGAACAAGACTCCTCACTCAGGCAGAGGGCATGGAGCTCTGCCCACCTCACTAAGGTCACCTCCTTCAGGCCCGTGTTCCCATTTTTGTCCATAGTAACATAATTTAAAAAGCTATCACATGTTTTATAGAATTCACAATGACCTTTGTTTAGGAGCACCAGGTCTCTGGATTTCTCTTCATGGCTCAGCGGTTAACAAACCCAACTAGGATCCATGACGATGCAGTTTCGATCCCTGGCCTCGCTCAGTGGGTTCAGGATCTGGTGTTGCCATGAGCTGTGGTGTAGGTAGCGGACACAGCTCAGATCCCAAGTTGCTGTGGCTGTGGCATAGGCTGGTAGCTGTAGCTCTGCTTCAACCCCTAGCCTGGGAATTTCCTGCAAATGTTGCCCTAAAAAGCCAAAAAGAAAGAAGGAAAGAAAGAGAGAGAAAGGAAGGAAGAAAAGAAGGAAGAAAAAAAGAAGGAAAAAAAAAGAGCACCAGTCTCCTGTTTAGTATATCTGCCCAGTGATCCTGAATGTCATGAGGCCACGACTTGGTTTTAATAACCCATCGTAGGCTCCCAGCAATCACTGTTTTCTTTTCAAAAATACCTCCCTTTCTGAATGTTTCTTCAGCCAGAGAATAAATGCTGACCACAAGGATAACACAGAAGAGTTGGGTAAAGTGCCTAAAATCATACGGACATCCCTCTCCACCATCTATTACAATCCCACCCATGAAAACCCACCCCCCCTACTGTGGTGCAGCCAATGCCTCTAAGTTGTTTCCAAGATGGTGCAAAACTCTGGATGTGAAATTAGGATGATGGCGCTTACACTTCCCAGATCTGTACCGTTAGACACATATTGGCCCACATGTCTTAGCTGGAACTTCCTCATCTTAAAGGAGAGTAACTGTTTCTGACTTACTTTACTTAGTATGAGAGTCTCTTTACTTAATATGAGATATCACTTATATCTGGAATCTAATATACAACGTAAATGAACCTACCTACAGAAAAAAAACCAAACTCATGGACATGGAGAACGGACTTGTGGTTGCCAAGGGGGAGGGAGTGGGAAGGACTGGGAGTTTGGGGTTAGCAGATGCAAACTCTTGCATTTGGAGTAGATAAGCAATGAGATCCTACTGTATAGCACAGGGAACTCTATCTAATCACTTGTGATGGAACATGATGGAGGACAATGTGAAAAAAAAGAATGTACGTAAAATGTATAACTGCGTTACTTTGCTGTACGAGCAGAAATTGACAAAAAATTGTACATCAACTATAATTAAAAAATTTTAAATATAAATAAAATAAATGGGAGTAACTGTACCAAACTCATGAGGCTATTGTGAGAAATAAGTGAGAAGACGAGGGGACACGCAAGTATTGACCAAGAAGCACCAACTACGTATATACGTGGGCTTGTGGTCTGCAATTGAGGGCACTGGATCACTACATAACCTTCTGCAGCCCCCTCCTGGGGAGTCTCTGAACCATTCCTACTGTTCAGACCATTCTCCACCCCACCTCCTTCCCCCTGGCTAGAGGTATCCCTCTACTAGCGTCAAGTGTAGACACCATCAAAAGGGGACCACACAGCCCTTTCCTGGCCCTGGAGGCCCAGGCTGCCACTGGACCTACTTGGCTCACAGAGAGAAAACAGCTGCCTTGAACCTGCCACTCCAGAGACACAGCACGCATGACCCCCATGCTCTCCCAGCAGCTGGCTGGCCTCTGGTGGACAAGTAGACAGGGAGAATTCTGACCTAAAATGCCTAACTGAGCACACAAACCAAACTCACCTCCTCCCAAACCCATCCCAACTTTTTTTTTTTTAAGTGAAAATTTTTAAAAATCAGGAGTTCCTGTTGTAGCTCTGCGACTTATGAACAGACAAGTATCCAGTAGTCCAATTCCTGGCCTCGTTCGGTGGGTTAAGGATCTGGCGTTGCCAAAAGCTGTGGCATAGGTCACAGATGCAGCCTGGATCCTGCATTGCTATGGCTGTGGTGTAGGCGGGCAGCTGCACTTCTGATTTGACCCCTATCCTGGGAACTTCCATATGCCACAGTGCATATGGAAAGACAAAAAACAAACAAACAAAAAAAATGCATACATTCATAAGGACAAAGGGAGCCGGAGAAGATGCAATAAGAAAACAATTTTAAAAGTGGAAAGCAGGAGTTCCCGTCGTGGCGCAGCGGTTGACGAATCTGACTAGGAACCAAGAGGTTTCGGGTTCGATCCCTGCCCTTTCTCAGTGGGTTAACGATCCGGCATTGCCGTGAGCTGTGGTGTAGGTTGCAGACGCAGCTCGGATCCCGCGTTGCTGTGGCTCTGGTGTAGGCTGGAGACTACAGCTCCGATTTGATCCCTAACCTGGGAACCTCCATATGCCGCGGGAGCGGCCCAAAAAATAGCAAAAAGACAAAAATAATTAAAAAAATTAAAATAAAAAAATAAAGAAGGGATGTTGTCAGGAGTTGTATTAAAAAAAAAAAAGTGGAAAGCAAGAGGTTCCTGGTGGCCTAAAGGTTAGGATTTGGGGATTTCACCACTGCCACCCAGGTTCTATCGGTGGTCTGGGAACTGAGATCCCACATCAAACTGCAGCATGCCAGCAGTGAAAAGTAAACAACAAGAAGGCAATGCCTAAGCTAACAGTGCAGAAAGTGAAGAATCAACCCAATTTACATTGCAGAATTTTTTTTTTCTTTTTATTTTAGGGTCGCACCCATGGTTGCAGACATGGCTCGTATCCCACCTTGCTGTGGCTGTGGTGTAGGCCAGCAGTTGCAGCTCTGATTTGACCCCTAACCTGGGAACTCCCATATGCCGCGCGTGCCCTCAAAAGCAAATAAATAAATTAAATAAATAAATAAATAATGATATAAAATTTTTAAAGTTAGTAGAAGTAATGGAATAAAAATTCAAGAACATCTCCTGGTAAGAAAAGGCAGGGAAAAAAGAAAAAGAAAATAGGGCAGACGAAAAAAGAGAAAGAAAGTAAAACAGAGAGGCTGTCCAGGAATGTCCATTCCAAGTGTCCCATCCACATGGGCTCCCCTCCCAAGCCTGAGAGTGTTTTTCCGTCAGGGGTTGCAGAGCCACTTTACTGCATCCCAGGGGCCAGAAATGCCAAAGGTCCAAATCCCCTGGGTGTCCCTGGGGCAATGGGGTGCAGGAGAATATAAAGCCAGCTCCCTTGCCTTAGGGTGGGAAAGTCCTAAAAGAGTAACCTACAGTGGAATATTACTCAGCCACAAAAAAAAATGAAATAATGCTATTTGCAGCAACATGGATGGACCTAGAGATTCTCATACTAAGTGAAGTAAGTCAGACAGAGAAAGATAAATATAATATGAAATCACTAATTTGTGGAATCTAACAAAAAGTGATACAAAAGAACTTACAAAGCAGAAACAGACTCAAAGATTTTGAAACCAAATTAATGGATACCCAAGGGGAAATGTGGATAGGAGGAGGGATAAATTAGGGGGTTGGGATTGACATATACACACTGCTATATATAAAATAGATAACAAGGACCTACTGGATAGCACAGGGAAATCTTCTCAGTAGTTTATGTGTCATAACCTATATGGGGAAAGAATCTGAAAAAGATGGATATATGTATATTGACTTTGTTGTACAGCTGAAACTAACACAACATTGTAAGTCAATTATACTCCAATAAAATTTGTTTTTTAAAAAAAGTAGGAGTTCCCATTGTGGCTCAGCAGATTAAGAATCCAACTAGTATCCATGAGGATTCAGGTTCCATCCCTGGCCTTGTTCAGTGGGTTAAGGATCCAGTGTTGCTATGAGCTCTGTAGGTTTCAGATATGTATACACACACACACACACACACACACACACACACACACAATGGAATACTACTCAGCTCTGATCTGTCATTGCCACAAGCTTCAGTGTAGGTCACAGACATGGTTCAGATCCCGCGTTGCTATGGCTGTAGGCTGGCAGCTGCAGCTCTGATTCGACCCCTAGCCAGGGAACTTCATAGGCAGCGAGGGCAGCCAAAAAAGAAATAAATAAAAAATGAAGTCAAATATACCTTTTGTTTCCTCTTACTCATTGTGCTTTTTGGTGTCATGTATAAGAAATAATTTTTCCTCAGCCCAAAGCTACAAAGACTTTCTCCAATGCTTTCTTGAAGATTTATCACTTTAGGTTTTACAATTAAACCTATCACCCTCTTTGAATTAATTTTGTAGTGTGGTGTGACATATGAATGAAAGTTCTTTTTTTCTTTTTTGCATATGGATGTTTAGTTCCCAAATGTTGAGGGATTTTCCATATTATCTTCCTGTTACTGATACGGTCTTGTTTAATATACTTTAGAGTTTAAGTCTTAAAATTGGGTAGTGTTAGTTATCCAGCTTAGCTCTTGTCCATCAATAATGTGTTAGGGCCCCTACTCTTTCCTTCCACCTCCCCTGCCTCAACCAGAGCATGGGCAAAATCCTCCCAATATGCACACCTCTCAGGCTACCCCTGATCTTGCACCTGACACTGCCCCAACAAATCTTTCTTTTTTTTTTTTTAGAGTATAGTTGATTTACAGTGTTGTATAAATTTCTGCTGTACAGCATAATAACCCAGTCATACATATGTATTACACTCTTTTTCTCATACCATTTTACATCATGTTCTACCCCCAAGAAATTGGTCATAGTGCTGTACAGTAGGACCCCATTGCTCATCCATTCCAAATGTAATAGTTTGCATCTACCATTTTTTTTTCTTTTTAAGGCAGCATCTGTGGCATATGGAAGTTCCCCAGCCAGAGGTTGAATCCAAGCCACAACTGAGCAACTGAGATCTACTCTGCAGCTGCAGCAATGCCAGATCCTTTAACCCACTGCCTAGGGCCATCTCCCCCATCTCACCCACATCTCCCCAGCGACCTGAGCCAACTGCAGTTGGATTTTTAACCCACTGCACCATGGCAGGAATTCCTTTACCTCAAATCTTGAGCCCACATCCCCTTCCCCACATCTCCCCATCCCTGATGGCTCATTCCAAACGTCACCTCCTGCAGGAGGCTCCCTGCCCCTCTCCATATCTGGACTGAGTATTTTTCCTTAGACTCTGCTCCTACAACCCCTCGTTTCCCAGTGTCATAGTTCCCAACACATCACACCATGTCCATCTGCTTAGGTCTGTCTCCTCCACAGACAGGAAGAGCCCTCACCAGAGTCTAATCCTGCCATCCCTGTATCAGAATGAAGCTGAGACATGTTTACAGTGTAAATGAGCAATGCAGGAAAGCATCTCTGAATTCACAAGAAAGAGCATCTGAGTTGGAAGAAGGCTTTCTGAGGCAGAGAGCGGCTTTGTCCCCTCAGCCGCTACACATCTACCTGTGAAGTTACTCCCCACAGACCATCCACCTATCCACCCATCCTTATGGGGGCCTCCCACATGAGTTCAGTCCCAACCCTTCCCTCCTCTGAACATAATTAGCACACATGCTTGGACCAGTCTCTTTGGCACCAGGAGGTGCAGAGAGGTACTTAGGAGAGTGGCCCCAAGTTTGAATCCTGATTCTGTCACTTGACCCTTGGGGCCTCAGGTGAGTTACTCTCCCAATGCTCAATTTCCTTATAGAATGGGGGAAAGACTATCGGGAAGCTTCAGTAACATAATTCACATAGACACTGAGAAGAGTGCCTGCAGGTAGGAGTCACTTGTGTAGGTGGGTTCTTGTCAGCATCACCCTGCACTTTCTCCTTCATGACAGCCGGAGAAATCCAAGACCCTAGAGGGTTGGGGCCAGGCCTGCAGAGGGGTGTGCACAGGGTAAGTGCTCAATAAAATCTACAGAGGTTTGACAAGAGACAAAGGGAACTGTGACTCCACATGCCCACCCTGTGCCAGCTGAGCTGCAAGCTATTGCTTGTGATTTCCCCGAATCCTCACAACCTTGATAAAAGTGTAAAAGTTCAAATTAACCAATAACCACTCAGGATGGTGATAGGGCCCATTCAACAGAAAAGGGGACTGTCCCAGAGAAGCCAAAGGGCCTCTGAGAGCAGGGAGAGGGCTGCGGGAACCTGACCACCTCCCATCCTGGGCTGATCCACCGCCACGCAGTGACCACAGAGCAGGCTGGACTCAGAGAGTCCTCAGGAGCTGGGGACAGTCTCTGTGACAGGAGGGCCCTTGGCCACAAGGGGAGCCCAAGTCCTTCTCATCCCAGGGCAGGGCGCCCGGAAGAGCCTGCCTCTCTGTCCAGAATGGCTTCATCTCAAAAGGCTGTCATTCCATTTGATTTTTTTTTTAAATCCTACAAATTCCAATGGCAAATCTTTGATAATGAGCCTTGATAAAAGTGTAAAAGTTCAAATTAACCAATAATTTCTTTTTTTACCTGGAAACAGAACAAGGGGGAATTGGATGAAAATGCTTTCTCAAAATACAATTTTATGATCTGCAAATGTGTGGTACAAAAGTCCAATCTAGCCCCCATCCCCCACCCCCGTTCCCTTCCTATGTTGACCAGCATCAGTCATCAGTCCACGGTGCCACCATCCTTCTGTCGTCGAGATGGCTCTGTGCCTGAGGTGACTCTGTGCTCAAGCCCACTTCTCCTCAGAGGACCTGGGTGAGGACTGGTCGTGGAGGGATAACCTTCACCTCCAGGGTCCAGGACAGCCCTGGCCCCAGAGCATGCGGGACGTGGCAGCCCCTCAGACTGCCTGCCAGCAGAGGGCCCACCTTCATCCCTTAAGTTACCGTGCGCGTGCGCACTCTCCTAGCCACCTGCTGGCCTGCTTCTTGCTCCCACTTTACAGACAAGGGAGCCGGGTTTACCTGGAGAATGCTGTGACGGCCTCTACCCAGTATCCTCATCGCCATACGTCTGCATCATCTCTCTTGGAAAACTTACTGTGTGCTGGGCTCTAAGCTGAGGTCTCCGGAAGGTTCTCTGGGTCAGAATCACCATCACTACCTTATGCGGATGGAGAGGCTGCTGATGTAAGTAACCTCCTGGGTTGCCCTAGAAAGGCACAGGGAGAATTTTGAACCCTGGCTGCCTCACCCTTTGAAGCCACATTCTTCACCTTCTGTTCTGCTGGGACCCTCAGCTGCAGGGCTGCTCGGCACCTCCCCTGCAAAGGGGTCTGTCTCCAGGCATGGGCATGTGAGAGCACATCTGGGTCTTCTGGTCCTGGGTGTGACCCCAAACTCCACACAGCTGAAATGGTGATGGAGGATGACCCATGCCTAGCCACCTCCCCTCTCTGGGCCTCTGTTTCCTCATCTTAAAAATGGACAATTTCGGACTTCCCATTGTGGCACAGTGAGTTATGAACCCGACTAGCATCCATGAGGATAGAGGATCAATCCCTGGCCTCGCTCAGTGGGTTAAGGATTGGGCATTGCTGTGAGTTGCAGAGTAGGTCACAGATGCTATGGCTATGGTGTAGGACAGCAACTGCAGCTCCGATTTGGCCCCTAACCTAGGAACTTCTGTATGCTGCTGGTTCAGCCCTAAAAAGCAAAAAAAAAAAAAAAAAAAAAAGGCAATCTCCATAGTCCCTTCTGGAGATACATTTGCTATTTAGATTGAGTTCTCACAGAGGCAGTCCCTGAGACCAGATTCTGAGTGGAAGGAGCAGGGACCCCAGCAAGAGGGAGGTAGAGTGAGATGGGAAAGGAAAGACAGGAAGATGTGCTGATGTGGGCTAGAGCCAGCTCATACCACCTTCTATTCACACCTGCCCTTAGGCTCACACCTGCCCTCAGGCCCACACCTGCCCTCTGCTCACACATTTTTGTATTAGAATACAGTGAGAGGAAATTTATATCATGGGCAATAGAGAGAAATTCGAGGATAAATGAGGACATGTACAGAATGTAAAATAAAGAACAATTATTAACTCCAGGTAAAACCCCCCAAAAAAATGTTGTGCAAAAAAGGAAAAGAAAACCAAGCAAATGAAAAATATAGAGCAATCATTAACTCTGGGTAAAACAAAACAGTTATGCAAGAGAGGAAAAGAAAACTAAGCAAATGAAAAATACAAAGCAATCATTAACTCCAGGTAAAACAAAAAAGTTATGCAAGAAAGGGTTTCCCTGTGAAAAGCCTTAGCACAGTCACACGGTAAATACTGAATGTTCATCTTGTCAAAGATGATGAGGCTATCCTTCAACTCTAAAATAAACCACAAAGCTGAATTTACTGCTCACCTGAGCAGAGGAGAGCTTTGCTGTTCAGGCAGTCTCACAGAGCACAAAGCTAGGGCTGCAGGGATTGGCTAGCCATCCAGACTGGCAGTGATGTATTTTTGTCATCCCTGAAAGGTGACTGGATGAGACACAATATGGTCGATTGGCTGGCACAAAGAGGCTGCCTAATTGAGTGTGTCCATCTCTGATTGGCTGAGTTTCAGCTAGCGGCTAACACTGATTGGTTGGCTGCAAAGCATGTTCATTGAAGTCAGCTGTTGTCTAACCATTGAAAAAGTCTAAAACCGGGTCTGATGTTATTTGTTACCATGGCTACAGGACAATGGGTCTTTTCCTAGGAGTGTGGGAACTTCCCTATTCTCAATCCATGCAGAATTAGGATGTAACTATGCTGCTGATAATGGGGGATGGAAAGTGTTGGAATATGTGTGTGTGTGGTGTTGCCTGGAATGAGTGTGACAGAAAAGTAATTCTCCACTTTCCATGGTAAGAAGTAAAAGAATAATGCCCAGAACTGGAAAATCAAAAGTTGGCTATGGAAGCATTTTATTTAGTGTTGTGAACATAACATCAAAAGAACTGTTGAAAATTGGTTTTCTCTGGGGAGCAGGAAACTATGGGGTGGAGCAAGGGGACTACTGTTTTGCATAAGAAAACTTGCTGGGCTGTTAGACTCTTTAAACCCCATGTATTCATAACTTTGATAAAAGTTGTAGGGTTTTTGGAATAAGATTTTTTTAATTTTTACTTAAAGTTTTCAAAATCTGCATTTCAATGTTTTTGAACAACAACAAAAAAAAGTTCTGTTTCTAGCACATCAAAGCAGATAGCAAGATTTTGGTACCTGGTCTGTTCACTGTTAATAAATGAAGGCTGCAGCATTACTTTCCAGGCACAAATATTTCTCTTAACATCTCTCATCTCACTATGATATCTGAGCATATGGAAAATCTTTGGGCGCCTCCCTCAAGGTACCACACAGTTGGCGGGGGGTGGAAAATGAGAGAAAGAGAGAATAAAGTGTAAGAATGAGTGAGAGGCAGCCCCAAGTCTTAATCTACACTGGACCACAAGCTTCTTGGGTTTTATGTGGCTTCTTGATGCCACTCAGGACCCTCCCAGTGCTGAGCTCAGTCAAGGGCACCCCTGAGTCTCACCCTCTCCCTGGAGCCCTCCCTGTCTCCTTCCCTGCCCCCTAGACAAGGGTTCCTGGTAAGGAGAGTGACCCAGCCTCAGAAGGGGAGGGAACTGGCAGACACAAAAGTCCCCATCCCTGCAGTAGGCTGCCTCAGGATGGCTACTTCAAGCTCTTGGGTCTAACGGGCCCACATGCTTAGCCAGTGGTCCATTGCCATGGGGACCTCAGAGCACAGTGCCACCCCCCAACCTTGTGAGCCTCAGGCACCACTACTGGGCAGGAGAGGGGAGGCAGCAAGGGCACTGGTCACTGCCTCTCTCTTTGTTCAGTGTCCTGCCTGGACTCCAGGACTGGAGCCTCTCAGCTTGTCCCCCTACCTCAGTGCTTCCCAGAATTAACTAAGTCCAGGCTACTGGAAAGCTGCTTCCCTACACTGCTCTTGGCTCTCATCCACACCTGCCAGGTGAGCATAGTTCTCCTCAGCTTACAGATGAGCAAACTGAGGCACAGGGGAAAGAACTTGCCAGTCCTGGCCGGAGGGAGGAGCCGGGGCACCAGATTTCAAAGTCCTTCCCCAGAAGCCCAAACTCACGGCTCTGAAAGCTGTACCTCCTCCAAGGAACCTTTCCAGGCCACTGGGATCCTAGCCTGGCTGAGGCTTGAAGGCCCAGGGCCCCTCCCAGGAGCGGTGTCGGAGGGGGGCCAGGAGGGGTCCCCACAAAGAGGGCAAGTTTCTGGATTACTCACCCATAAAGGCCCTGGACTGCAGGGAAGCCATTGGCTCTTGACAGAGTCCAGTCTCCCAGCCTGGACTCAGACTGGGGCGGGGCGGTCAAAGTGGCTATCAAATCAATGAAAGGTGTGGGCTCTCCTCCCCCATCCCCACCCTCACCCCCAAACTGGGGGCCCCAAAAGAAACGCATGGTGGCCTAGACAACCCCCATCCAAAACCCTTGTGTCTGGATTTTAGGTATAATGGATGGCTCTGTGGGTAAGTTAACTTCTTGAATCTTCCCCTAACCTGCATCCCTGTCAAAGCCTCTCAAGCCTCTTCACCCCTGCTCTGAAATCCCATTTTACTTTCTACTTGAAAGAGCCAGGTCTCAGGGGACAAATCCTGCCATATTAGCTGAGAGTGGGGTGAAATCCAAGGGAATTGGCACATTTGAATTCGAATCTAGATGTGCCAGCCGTTAGCCCAGGCCCCAGAGAATACAGCATTAATAAGTCAGCCTGTTCCCTGCTCTGGCACATGGAGGGGTGCAGGGGGCCCAACATTCATTCATGCATTCATTCTTTTCACTGAAGAATGGTTACCGGTCACCTGCCATGTGCCAAGCCCTGTCCTAGGCACTGGGACGCAGGACAGGAGGCCTCACTCTGCTGGCTGAGATGCATGCTAGGTAGGAGGGGCAAAGCAGACAGGAGAGATAGGAGGTATGCCATGGGAGGTGTGAAGTTTGGCAAGGCCTCACTAGGAGAAGGCTTTTAGATAAGAAGGATGTGGTGGATGGAATTCCTGTCGTGGTGCAGAGGAAACGAATCCGACTAGGAACCATGAGTTTGTGGGTTCAATCCCTGGCCTCGCTCAGTGGGTTAACAATCTGGCATTGCCGTGAGCTGTGGTGTAGGTTGCAGACATGGCTCGGATCTGGCGTTGCTGCGGCTGTGGCATAGACGGGCAGCAACAGCTCCGATTGGACCCCAGGCCTGGGAACCTCCATATGCTGATGGTGTGGCCCTAAAAAAATAATTAAAAAAAAAAAGAAGGATGTGGTAGAGCTGCAGTGTGGACACCTGAGAAAGAGGTGTCCTGCAGAGTAACCAGCAAAGGACAGAGGCCCCTAGGTGGGAGGACCAGGGGCTTGCAGGGAGTGGGGTAGGGGAGGCATCAGGGAGGTCAGAAGGCTTCTGGGAGAGCCAGGGGACATGGAGACGCTGCTTGGAGGGAGGACATGGGCCAAGCTGGAGGATCACTATGCTGCTGGGATGGGGAAGGACTATGGGGGGGCAAGGACAGAAGCAGTGTGACCCTCAGGGGACCATGGTGATCAGCTCGGCTGCTATGGCAAACCCTGTGGATGGACATCCTCTCTCTGTCTCGAGGTGGTGGCCTCTCTTTATGTGTCTGTGTCCCAATCTCCTTTCTTATAAGGACCCCAGTCATATTGGGCTAGGGCCCAACCCCAACGGCCTCATTTTCCTCCATCTCCAAATACAGTCACATTCTGAGGCTCTGGGGTTGGGACTTCCGTGGATGAATTCTGTGGATGGTGTGGGAAGGTGACCACACCAGGACAATGATGGGAGTCAGGTATGAGATCAGGGCTGGGACCACCTCAGCATAGGGAGGATGAGGAAAAAGGGTCTGGTCCTGCAGCAGTTGCCCAGGTAGGTATAGGAGCTATCTGCCCCAAGTGAAAGGAAAAAGGACACATCGCTGCAAGAGAATTTAACATCCAAGAATGGGCAATTCTAAATATCATCACTGAGAAATGGTTCTCCTTCAAAAATATTTTATTCATCCATTTTTTTTTTATTTCTTTTAGAGGTGTACCTGCAGCATATGGAAGTTCCCAGGCTAGGAGTCGAATAGGAGCTACAGCTGCCAGCCTATACCCCAGCCACAGCTGCACAGGATCCAAGTCGCATCTGTGACCTACATCACAGCTCAGGGCAACACGAGATCCTTAACCCACTGAGTGAAGCTAGGAATCGAACCCAAATCCTAATGGATACCAGTCGGATTCATTTGCCCTGCACCACAACAGGAGCTCCCATTCATCCAATTCTTTAAAGAATTGCTACATTTACTATTATTTTATTAGCGCATCTGTATACTTCAAATTTGTGCATTTTATGATGTATTATTTAGTCAATAGTGTTTGGGGATTTTTTGTTTTGTTTTGTTTTGTTGCCACACCCACAGCATGTGAAATTTCCCGTGCCAGGGATCTAACCCATGCCACAGTAGCCACTCAAGCCATAGCAGTGACCATACCAGATCCTTCACCCACTGAGCCACCAGGTAAATCCTCAACAGCATTTTCTATGTGGATGTTAATTCAGAGAACTGTCAGTTGCAGGGTTGACCCCTCCATCCCCACAAGGACCAGGTCACACATGATTTCCCATGGTTCTGAGCCACACAAGCCTACCTAGGGCCCCGGATCAGGTCCCCAGAATCTGCATTTTAATGGTAGAGTTGAAACAATATTGACAGAACAACAATTATGCAGGCAAGGCCACACTACCCGAGTTATTTCAACTCTGTTATTCTATATGACCACTTGGGACATTTATGTTTAAAATTTGAAACAGTGGAACAGTGCAAAATGCGAAGTGTGTCATTTTTGTTTTCCAAGAACATATTTTAATTCATACAAAAACTGTTTGTTACTGATTGTATATCATATATTTAAAATTGAAATGCAGCCTCTCATAATTGTTAAGGGATGTTTTTAAAACCAAAGAATTAATAAAGGAAATAAGATGTTACTTCAGTGAAGTCTTATAGCAGTTTCCTAAACTGAACCTCTTTTGACTGATTCTGTTTTATTGAAATTCACTAATTTTTTATTGGCATGATTATATGTGCAGTATTCAATTTCAGAAAGTTTGCACTCTGCATTTCTTTTCTTGGACCTTATTACTTGTTTTATTTCATGATTCTTCCTGGAAATAATTTTGAACAAGGAAGAGGAATGTCAGTTCAGGCTGCCATAACAGAATACCATGGACCTGGTGGCTTAAACAGCAGATGTTTATTTCTTACTGTTCTGTAGACTGGGAGTCCAAGATCAGGGTGCCGGCATAGTCAGGATCTTTTCTTTTTCTTTTCTTTTTTTTTTCATTTTTTTTTTATTGAAGCATAGGTGATGCACAATGTTGTGATTATTTCTGCAGTAAAATATTGATTCAGTTATACATGTATGCACATCCACTCTTTTTCAGATTCTTTTCCAACATAGATGATCACAGAACATTGAGTAAAGTTCTTGATGAGGACTCTTTTCCTGGTTGTGTCCTGGCCTTGTTTGGTGAATACATGCAGAGAGAGAAAGAGGAAGGAAAGAAGGAAGGAGGGAAGGAAGGAGGAAAGAAGGCAGGCAGGCAAGGAAGGAAGGAAGGAAAGAGAGAGAGAGAGAAAGAAAAGGAAAGGAAAGGAAAGAAAGAAAAAAGATTACTGTCTCTTCCCTCTTCTAAAATGTCACTAATCTTGCTACAACCACCCCTAAGACTCAATCCCTGGCCCAGGAACTTCCATATGCCTGGGTTTGGCCACTAAAATGTCTGTGGGTGGGGGGGGGGGGGTGTGGTGAAATGGCACTAATCCTATCATGGGGAGCTCCACCCTCACAACCTAATTATCTCCCAAAGGCCCTGGCTGCAAACACCATCATCCTGGGAATTAAGGGCTTCAACATGTGAATCTGGAGCAGACACAAACATTTAATCTGCACAATGTTTTTAAAAAAGGGCAATGTTTAAAAAAAAAAAAGATTATCACTCAGTGTCAAATGTACTGGGATTTGGATGTGCTTTAAAGTAGAGCCAATGGGTGAAACAAGTGTGAAAGCAGGAGAGAGCAGGGGTGGCCTGAACATTGGAGGGCTTCCCTGGGGACACTGAGGGAGGGGTGGGTCTGGCCCAGGTGGGATCGAAAATTTGGTTTTCAGGAGTTCCTGTTGTAGCTCAGCAGGTTAAGAACCCTACCTAGTGTCCATGAGGATTCAGGTTCAATCCCTGGCTTCCTTCAGTGGATTAACCAGTATTGCTGAAAGCTATGGTGTAGGTTGAAAATCTGGCTGGGATCTGGCATTGCTGTGGCTGTGGTGTAGGCTGGCAGCTGCACCTCTGATTCTATCCCTGGATCAAGAATTTCTGTATGCCGCAAGTGCAGCCCTTAAAAAAAAAAAATGAATTTGGTTTTCAAACATGTTCTCTGTTGAGACACCTGATGGACATCCCTGTGGAGGAGGAAGTAATATGGGAAACACCAGTACTTACATGGAATTGAAAACCAGGAGACTGGAGGGCGTGGCCTCAGGCAAATAACAAAATCACAGTATGCTCTCTTTAAGTCAGTCATGGACTGCTTCAGAGAAGCAGAGCCCTGACCTAGTCTGAGGGCACAGCAGGTGACCTTGGGAAGCTGAGGCCAGTGAGCCAGCCAAAGGAAGGCCTGGAGGAGGGTACAGCACAGGACTTGCAAGGATCAGCAAAAGGCTGGTGGTGTGTGGATTCAGAGAGTCAAGGCACCGTTGTGAGAAAACACACCTCAGACCTGGGATTTTTATCAGCAGAGCTACAGGCAAAGATTGAAGAGTTCTAAGTAGCAAAGTGACATGATCCGAGGTGAGTTTTTAAAGGCTTGAATAAGCTGCTTTGTGGAGAATGGATTAGAGCAGCAAAGTAATCCATCCAGGTGAGAAATTACATGTTTGGACTAGAGGGATATCTGGAGAGATGGGAAAAGTGGTTAAGTCTGAGAACCGTGAAGCAGGCGATACAGGAGGTGATGGAGTATATAGAAAGAGAGGGAACAAGTTAAGGATTCCTGGGTTTGGGGTGGAGGATCGTGCATGCCCTGAGCCTGGGGGAAGATAAAGGTGTCAGATTCAGGGAAAAGTCCAGCTCAGTTAAAGCACATTCAGCACCAGCACCAGAGACCCCATGTATCATAATGTCTGGTTTGGAGCTTAGCAGAGCAGGCTGCACGAGAGGGAGAGCTGGCTCTGGACGCAATGCTTACTGGATGGCAGGTGAAGTTATGTGAGTGGATGTTGTCTCCCAAAGGAGTTACCCCTGAGTCAGGAAGGCTGAGAGCCTGGGAAACAGATGCCAGTGCTTAGGGGCCAATGGAAGAAGGGGAGTCAGGAAGGAGAGAGAAGAAAAGGAAAGCTGGGGGTATCCCAGCCAAAGAGAGGAGGGGATGCCTCAGGAGGGAAGGAGCAAGTGTTCTATGAGACCTGGTAAGATGCAAGGACCAATGAGTTGGACTAATGGCCATGGCCATTCCTGATGACCCCAGGGAGAAACACGTAGCAGAGGGCTGGGAGAACCAGAAGTGAGTGGGCTGAGGAGTGAAGGGAAGGAAAGCAAACTAGCAAAAGTAGACAGCTCTATTAAGAAACCTATTGCTGGACTCTTTAGTAGACAGTAACCATGGCGAAAAACACCCTACCCCGGGCAATCAGTGTGCAACACAGTGGTGGGGGTGCTCCATACATGTGCTCCCTTTAACCCCACAATGAACCTAAGAAACAATGACAAGCATTCCCGGACCACAACCGGGAGACTGAGGCATAACCAATGGCAAGGTTAAAACCTCACAGTCTTTAGGAATACAGGGAGGGTGGTGTCTTAATTTGATCCTTGTGCTGAGATTAAGGCTGTGTGACTGTCCTGAGCTCATAACAAGGAAGGTGGTGGCAATGTGCAAAGGAACAGAGGCTCCGGCCTGAAGCAGGATCCTGGTATCGGGTCTCTCTGTACCACCATTTCTAAAATGAAGGTAGTAACCTCTACTCTTCCTGTTTCAGAGTTTCTGGGTAGATGAAATGAGTTCAGGCATTGATTTAACAATTGGAGCTTACACCTCATGGGGGAACCCTAACAGGAATGGGGAGATGTGGACAGATCTGAGGCCCATGTCTGGGCAGAACCGATGGGATCTGCTGGTGGGTCAAATGTAGAATGTGAGAGATTAAGAGGAAACAAGACCTTTCCTAAGGGTTGGGATTGAGGAGCTGGCCAAACAGAAGTACCATCTACAGAAATGAAAAAAACAGGAGAGGAGAGGTTTCAAGAAAAAAATCAGTGGATGAGTTTGAGGCCTGTCAAGTTGGAGAAGTAAAGGGTACCCCCTGAGTTGTGACCCAGAGAGGGGCCCAGCCACAAGAGTACACATGCCGTGGGGCTGGGGCCATGATGATGCATGCACTCCAGTGGAACATGGGCACAAGCAGCAAAGAGGGTCTGAGAAAGGCAGACAGAATGGGAGCCCAGGAGCCAAGAATGGGGAGGATTCCCAGGAATCCATCCCTTTGGTAGGATGTTGCTGAAAGGACAGGCAGCCTGGGTTGGACAACATGGGGGCTCAAGGCCAAGTTCAGTGGAGGTGGTTGGGTAGCAAGGCCAATGAGCAGGGTGCAGGATGAAATCAGTGGTGAGGAATGAGTATCAGAAACATCTCTAATCAAGATAAATATAATAATGAAGCCTAAATGGAGCCCAACCAACATGGAGCCCTTTTCATTCTCAGTGTTCAACTTCCCTTCTATATGAAATGCTGCTGCTTACAAAGAGGACACCCAAGACCAGCGAGAACAGTGAGCCCAAAGCAGGACAGGAGATTGAGTGTGAGCCCAGGAGCCTACCTTCCATTCAGAGCTGGCCTTCTTTCAGGGTTGCCCTGAGATAAGCACCAGGGTAGCTGAAAAAGTGAAATCCCCAGGGCATCTTCACACCCAGAGGGGACCCACCAGCTGTACACAGCTTCAGCTTTCCCTGACTGAACTGGCTGCCCCTTATGGCTCATCCACTGCCTCACTGACCCATTCATGCATCCATTTGTTTAAAGAGCCATTCTGGGCTCTGCTCAGACCTGTACTGTATCCAGAGACTTGGGTCTAAATCAGAGCCTGATCTTGCTCAGGAGGGCAGACAAAGAGGCAAAGCAGAGAGTGATGAGCTATGGGGTAAACAGGGCATGGGAGTCGGGGCAGGGGCACAGGGAATGTTTCACCTAATCTTTTTTTTTTTTTAATGGCTGAACCCAAGGCATATGGAAGTTCCTGGGCCAAGGATTGAATCCAAGCTGCAGCTGTGACCTACACGGCAGCTGCAGCAACATCAGCTCTTTAACCCACTGCATCAGGTGGGGATCAAACCTGCACCTCTACAGCAACCCGAGCCACTGCAGTTAGATTCTTAACCCATTGCACCACAGCAGGAACTCCTCTCACCTAATCTTGTTGGGGGGAGGTGGGAGGACTCCTCAGGGAAGGTGACACATGTGCAGACTCTTGGCAGCCAAATACTGTTGAAACTGACAGCACTAGGAGTTCCTGTCGTGGCTCAATGGTTAACGAATCCGACTAGGAACCATGAGGTTTCAGGTTTGATCCCTGACCTTACTCAGTGGGTTAAGGATCCAGTGTTGCCGTGAGCTGTGGTATAGGTTGCAGACGCAGCTCAGATCTGGCATTGCTGTGGCTGTGGCGTAGGCCGGTGGCTACAGCTCTGATTCAACCCCTAGCCTGGGAACCTCCATATGCCGCAGGAACGGCCCTAGAAAAGACAAAAAAAAAAAAAGAAAGAAAGAAAGAAACTGACAGCACTAATGGCCTGAACCCTGCCAGAACACAGATTGGACTTGAACCCCTGTTTTTAAATTAGAATCACTCACCCTGTGTCTGGACTCACTGAGATCCAGGTTCTTCATATTTCTGTGCAGAAAGAATTCAGTGAGAGACAAAATGATAGGCAAGAAATAGATTTATTATGATAGGATGCTTGTGAAAGGTGCAAGCAGGAAGGCAGGATCCAGTGGGCTACAGTTTTATCATTCAAGGAGAGTGGGGGTCGGAAAAGACCACCTCTTCCTTTACTAGCTCCTCTTTGGTGTCCGGTAAGGTGTGTATTCAAATAAGCAGAAGGACAGTCCTCAAACTCCTGCCCTAGGTCTGAATCTGAATGCAGGCCTCATCCCATCCCCCACCCAATGACCTGAGGCAATTCTAGAACCTCCACTAGTCAAGCAAGCTGGCCTTGTTCTGATGGCTTCTTTGAGCAATTTATTAACTTCCAGTGCTCTCCCAAAGTCCCCTAGGTTCCCCTCTCTATATATGATCCTTTATTGGGACTTCCACAATGACCTGTGCCTACTCCATCCCTATCATTGTCATCTTAGTAAAGAGCACAGTGGAGTCCAAGGGTACAGAAAGTGAAGAGGAGAAACCCTGCTCAGGTGGGTTGAGGGCCAGGGCCTCAGGCCTGGATTAAGCATTTTTCAAGTCTGCCCTTTGACTTATTTCTCTCGGTAGTGTTCCCAAAACTCAGCCTCTGTCCACCAGGACCAAATAGAAGCATGGAGACATTTTGAGGTGAAGGAGAAAAAGATAGTTTTATTGCTTTGCCAGGCAAAGGGGGCCACAACAGGCTAATGCCTGAAACACTGTGCCCCCATTGGAAGGGGCTAGGTAGTGGTTTTATAGTTTGAGGAGTGGAAAGCAGGGCCACAAATAAGGATCAGTGTGGGGACAAGCCTACATTGTCTTTCAAAGCTGCTATTTAGTCATCCCAGGACTAGTTCTGGTGGTCCTCCTTCTTCCTGGAATGAAGCTTCATCAAGTAGTTCTTCCGTTTGGGGGGGTTTTAGTTTTACAGAAAGGCTCAAAGAAATTTTTATGTATATTCCTTGAAGAAGAATCAGGACCCTGCCCCAAGGCTGCTCCTCCCTGGCCTCTGCATCCCCTCCCTTCCCTGCTTAGCAACTGCCCTTTGGAACCCAGGAAACGTCATGGAGGCTGAGGCTTATTCCCTAAAAACAAGAAATGCAGGACCCAGAAAAGCTGTGTGCCCAGGAGCTCCACAGGGCACTAGCTCAGTTACAGTAGTCCTAGAGGTTGGAAGAATGTGAATTATTGACTCTGCTCAGCAAATGATCAAAGGCCCAGGGCCTCCCTCAACTGTGATCACAAGCAAAGGTGGTGACAGGAGAGAGAACAGCCCTTAGAAAACAGTCACCATGCACCAGGCTCTCCCCCAACACTTTGCACACATACTCTTATCCATGGTCTTGGCTTCGCAGAGGAGGCACCCCTATGGGATAAAGCAGATGAGACTCAGGGAAACTGAGCACCACTCACCTGGCATGCCCAGCAGGGCCAAGGATTATCCAGTCAGTTTCCCGTGTGGGGTTGAGGCATGGGCTGCCATGCATTCTTTGATAGGGCTATTGATTAACATTTGTGGTTTAAGGGCTCCAGATTTTGCAGGGGCTGTCAGCAGCCCAAGGCCAGAGTGTATCAGCTCTGGTGGCAGCCCTATGACTGCAGTGTACCAGCTCCAGCAGCTCTGTGACCACAATGTACCAGCTCCAGCAGCTCTTTTACCCGGCGAGAAACCAAGTGAGCACTCGGAGAGTTGGAGGACTCGGGTTTATTACTCCGGCGGGCCCAGAGGAGATCGCTCTCCAGAGTCTGAGCCCCAAAGAGGGGTTTTACAAGGCTTTTATAGGCTAGTTCTTTTGGGTCCATGCTTGGCAGACGAGAGTGAGAATTGGCAAAGTAATAGATGTGGGAGGAAGTTTACTGAAGATGTGTGGGGAAGAGGTGGTTAGGGGTAGTTGGCCGGGTTTTGCTTAGTCATCATGGCCAGGGTGTCTCCTTTCTACCTTTTGTTGGGACATTTTCCCCTACACAGAGAGTAATTCCCCATAGACCTTGCTTTATTATATGAAGGGTACCTTCCCCATAGGCCTTGTTTACTATAGGAAATTTGCCTTCCCCCACATGGACCTTAATCTCTAACCTGCTTCTCAATTGACAGAAAAGGAATGAGAGGAAGGGTGGCTCAGTCTAAGGGAAGAGAAGGACAAAGAAATCATAAAACTTATGGGATATTTCCACCCATAAAACCCCTATTGGACAAGGACTGATATAGTTACCTGGGCAAGGCCAATGGAAAAAAACCACATCTTTCTGGACCCCACATTGGTACCCCCCAACTTTAAGGGATGAAAACCCCTATAGGACAATAGAGAGCAGGGGATCTTCTCCCCTGTCTCAGCAGCCCTGGGAGCTCTGTGCTTTCCTGTAATAAAGACACACTTGCTGCCTGTGTGTTCTCGGAGTTCATTCTTCAACTTCATGAGCAAGAACCTGGATTCTGGTAACATCTTTCTGGCATCAGGGTCAGGCTATCCCCTGGGACAGCTGTTCCTAGGGCATGCACCACTTAGAAGGGAGGCCCTGGGTCTTTTGAGCCTGCTGAGCTGAGAGGAACCACAGTGAAACTCTGGCACGCTGCAGGCACTAGACTCTGAGTACCAGTGAGATGAGGCCTCGACTGAAGCAGTCAGAGGTCAACAGAGGAAGAGCTGTCCAGAGCCTATTTCCAGGGCCCTTCTATTCCTGCCTCTGGGGTCCGTTGTCCCTCTGAGCTAGGCCTCCTCCTCTCCTGCTCTGCCAATCTTAAGCCACCTAGGACTCAACGATCCTCACTTCATCCTTGAGCTTCTCCCCCAAAGCCTCCCTGTGCCTAGGAGTTAAGCCCACCTTCCTGCAGACCCCAAAGGTACAACAGCAGCAGGGAAAGTAGATTGTGTCAGGGGACCAGGTGAGGACATGCCCCCAGGCTCCCCTGATTTCTCCAAGGATGACACAGGGCACACGGAGTCTGGGCCCTTCCCCAGCTGGGATCCCTCCTACTCAGGAACACAAGCATCGCGTGAAGCAGGCTCACAGCCCTGCAAAGCCAAGAGAGACAACCAAACACCCAGTGTCAGCCTCGGTGCTGTTCTTTCTGATGCAGCCAATCTACCTGAAGCCTCCAGCTCAAAACCTGCCCCATCTCTGGCAGGAGATGGAGGAAGAAGTGACATCAGCGAGGGCTGCTTCCCAGATGGGAGAAGTGACAGCACATTTGTATGCTCATGGGAATGATCCAATTGCGAGGAGGCGATGATGATGGGAGAAAGAGAGAGAATGAGAAGATGCAGCCCAAATGCAGCCAATCCACCTGCAGTCCTGGCACAGACACTGGAGTTTCATCTTCCATGGCAGGTAGTCAGGCACACCAGCACACACCAGCCAAGATGCTTCCCAGCCTGTAGAATCCTTGAAGGGCCCTGAACAGCAGGTGCTTTTTAGAAAACACACACGCACACCACTGGAAGATGCAGTAACCTCAGCACCCAATGAAATGACTCATCGAAGCATAAGGCTTACCCTTATGTAGTTGGAGAGACAACTCATTTCTTCCCATTGAAAAATTTCTTGCTGTGTCCTTAATTAAGAGAAAAAAGGAGCAGCCACTGAATAAGAATATGAAACAATAATAACACTGATTAACATGGTAAACACAAAATAAATGGACTTAAAGGATGAATAACAACATGTCCAGTTAGCATTTTACTGAGCCCCTACTATGTGCCAGAAACTGTGCTAGGCACTGTGAGTAGAGCAGAAACCCAAGAAACCTAGCGAGATGAGAGAGATGACAGGCAATAAATAGTAAGTTAAGCAGAGAGAGAAAACTAAACACCCCGTGTTAGTGTCAGTCCTCTGGGAAGGAGCAGAGCTAAGGAGGGTACCCTATGGTCACTGTGGAGGGTGCAGGGCTGATTGATTTTAGACTTATTGACTTGTTAAAAGTTCCTGTTATAGATCAGCAGTTTAAGAACCCATCTTGTCCTTGAGAATGTGGGTTTGATACCTGTCCTTGCTCATTGGGTTAAGGATCTAGCATTGCCACAAGCTGCGGTGTAGGTCATAGATGCAGCTGCAGCTTCAATTCAACCCCTAGCCTGGGAACTTCTATATGCTGCAGGTGTAGCTGTAAAAAAATGAATAAATAAATAATTTTTTAATGAAAATAAAGGACTTCCTGTTGTGGCTCAGTGGAAACCAGCCCAACTGGTATCCATGAGGATGGGGTTTCAATCCCTGGCCCTGCTCGGGAGGGTAAGCTCTGGTCTCCCCTTCTCCTCTTATAAAGACATTAATTCATCAAGAAGCTTCCTCTAAATCTCATCACCTCCCAAAGACCCATGTCCAAGTACTATCACATTGGGGGCTGGGGCTTCAACACATGAATTTTCAGTTTGTAACACTCGCCCAGTTTTCTGTGCAGAGGTGGACAAAGGACTAGAAGCTGTGAGCTGGCTGTTGGCACGCTCGGATGATACAGCATCTTCTCTAGCATGATAGGGAAGTAGGAGAGGGTGGAGCTGTTCACAGTCACTCTGCTGCATAGTTGAATCCCTGCCCCAACTCTCTCAGCCAACACGATGCAATTACATGTTACACACACATGTTGTAGCAGGGCCAGGCACTGCATGGATCGGGGTACCATGTCTCCCCCATCAGAGCACAGTTAATTTATTTTTTCCTCCATCAGGACTCAGAGCCATGGCTCCCTGTCATGGTGCTAATCAGAAATCATATCTTTAATCCACCTCCCTCTGCCATTTGTCAGGATCACATTCAGGGTGGGCTGTAGCTTCCAGCTGGAATACTGGGCCCACAGATGGATGGGCTGAAATGTAGCCCAGCACTGCCAAGCAACCCCCAAGGGGAAGTGAATTTTGCATTTTCTCAGAGAATGATTTCCAAGAATCCTAAAGTGGGATGCCACTGGCCCTCAGGGAGGCACTGAGGCCTGGGTGGGGGCCTGATGTTTTTACTTCCATTCCAAATTGAGCTGGGTCATCCAGAGACCATAGGGGCAAGTGCCCCTCAATCCAAGACACAAGAGCAAATTGTTACCCAGAACAAAACATGACCCATCTCCACAGCACATCTAACTGAGCCTGACAGTGGCTTTGCAGGTGGGCCAAGTGGGGGTAGACTGGGTTCAGGGAGCCCTCCTGTGGACAAGACCTGTGTCAGAGGGCACCGTGAGGCATCTCCCTGGGTCACCCAATAGCCCTGTGCCCCATCAGTCACAGAAGGACATGGATCCTCGTAGAGGAAAGGTAAGACCCAGTCACCCAGCTGGTCGGCAAGTGAACTGAGATGAAACCTCAGCAAAGCTCACTGTCAGAGAGCAGGGACCCCAAACTGCTTACACGTCCTCCCTCCTGAGGGCTTTGGTCTTTGGGGGTGACCGGGGGAAGGTCTTAGGCAGGATGCACACTAACAGCCTTCTGGACAGTTTGTAGAGCCAAGCCTGGCCAGAATGCCAACAGGTGTGGTGGACACAAGGAGCAGAGAAGATGCTAGCTTCCTGACCCTGGAAGTGGAGGAAGGATGTTTTGTAGACGAGAGCATGTGGTTCTGTGCCAGGGCAGGTCCAGAGCTAGGAGGAGACAGTGAGGTTCTCCATAGAAAGCCAAATGCTAGAGGAAGCAGAGCCCAGACCTGCGGCCACACACAGCCCTTTGGAGCTGGAGAGCCGAACACTGGGGCTAGAAAAGGGAGGGAGGGGTGAAGGCTGCATTCCGTCCCCAGCCCCTATGGTACCTTGGGCACCTCCAGATGACCCACCGTCATTAGCCCGGGGGGTTCCCAGTCTAAGTAGGAAGGGCTGGGGGGTGGGAGGGGCAACGCTAACAATTGAAGCAAAGGAGACAAAGCTAGTGAGAACTGCAAAGGGGGTCAGACAGGAAGCTGAGCACAAGCTCCCCATCAGACCTCCCCCTTCCAACAGGGTGGTCCCAAGGCAACTTCTATTGGGAAATCGGGGTCCTCTACTAGCCAAGTAAGGGGATGGCTTGTCCAACACCCCAGGGATGCTTTGCCAGGGCTCATGGATGACCTCTGAGGAGGGCTCCACACAAAGGTCCACAGGCAAAGACTCAGCCCTGGACACACCCCACATAACACTCACTCGGGGGACAGCCCCTCCCCAGCTGGCAGTTAGATGAGGCCCCAGAGCCCCCAGAACACTGTGCTCATCTCACCCCTCCTCCCATCACATGGATGACAGGAGCTGCCTGAGGTCACAGGGCAGAGAAGTCAGGACCCAGTGTCACAATCAACCCCCTACCCTCAGATGTGGGCATGCCTCCCCTTTTAGGCCCTCGAGTTCTTTGGGGGTGGGGGGCTGCATCTGTGGCATATGGAAGTTCCCAGGCTAGCAATCAAATCAGAGCTGCAGCTGCCAGCCTAGGCCACAGCCACAGCAATGCGGGATCCATGGCATGTCTGCAACCTACACCACAACTCCCAGCAATGCCGGATCCTTAACCCATTGAGTGGGGTCAGGGGTCAAACCCATGTCCTCATGGATGCTAGTTGGGTTCTTAACCCAATGAGGCATGATGGGAACTCTGGCCCTCAGGTTCTGAAGTCAGGGTTCTCCGCAGAAGCCAGTGCACATGGCACCGGAGGACAGCAGAGGATTGGTCCTGGGGCCGCAGCCCTGGACAGATACTGACCCTGCTATTCCTATGCTGCCCTTGGGTCTGAACCAATGCTGGCTGGGCCCAGCTGCTGATTGGGGCCAAGCTGTTCCCAGCCCCAAGGCTAAAAATAAATACTCCGTTCTTGCATGAACTAGTTGAGACATTGCCGCTGCATGTGCTAGAATTACCTTATCTTTGCACAACAGACATTTTTACAGGAAAATTTGAAATGTTTTTCATCCATCAAACTGCCAGGGTGCTGCACAGGGAGCCCCACTTTCTGGAGGTTTAGTCATGAGCCTAATTTCCAATGCACCAAGAATGAGTGACCCTGACCCCGTTCACGGGCAGGGTTATCTCAGGTCACAGCACTGCCAGCTGCAGGGGGCCAGGGGCTCTGACCCAAGGGGCTTCATGTGGAGACCCTACATATGGCATGGTGTCAAAACTGTGGATGGTCAGGTGACCCCCCTCCTTTGTTCAAATTCTGGCTGTTCTCAACTCTTTTCCCTTCCTGTTGGTGGCAGATGCCCAGAGCCTGGGGTCTCATGCTCATCTCTCTCTGTCTTCACTGCCAGATGCCAAAGCAAGGACTCCCAGCCTTGTACTGAGCTGCAGACCTTACCTCTAAACACAAAGGCTTAGCCATCCAACTGCTTCCTCCAAATGGAGACAGGGAGCCCTAATGGTCACGTCCAAAATCAGACTCTCAGTCACCTGTCCCCCAAACCTATCCCATCCCAGCCCCCATTCAATTAATGGCATGTTCATCCTTCCATCTGCTTAAGACCAACACCTGGGGTACACACTCATCCATTTCCTTTTCCTCATCCTTCCACATAACAAATCCTCCCAGCTTGACCTTCAAAATGCATCCAGGATCGCTGTCTTTCACCATCCCCAACACGCTGTGTTTCACCACCCTGACCCAGGCTGCTGTGATCTCACAGCAGCTTTACAGGAGCTTCTGCTTGTTCCCGTCACTCACCCCAGTCCACCTCGGCAGTCTGCTTGACCCAAAGGTAGGATAAACCTGTTAAAATCTACATCAAGCCCTGCCTCCCTCTGCTCAACACCTACAAGGGCCCCCACTTCACACAGGGCGGCAGCCAATATGGGGACCATAAGACGCAGTCCCATCCCTCAGGCCACAGCAGCCACAGCTCCTGTGTCTCCGGAACACAGCCGCTGTAGCCCTGCCCTCCACATGACAGCCAAGGCCCTGTGTGTCTTGTGACCACCCCCCTCATGCCTTGGAACCTTGGCTCAAACCCCCCCAACTAGTCAGTGAGGTGTCCTCTGGGCTCCGTGGTCCTCTGGACTCTTTCCCCACTCCCTTCATCTCCACAGCAGGTGTCGCCTGCTAGAATCTGTTCCCAGGCTGCCTCCCCTCCCCAGAACACAAGCTCCATGAGAGGATTTGTATGCAGAACATCGAATTGCCCAGGGGAGGCACTGCAAGAGGAAATCTCACCCCCCAACCCCCACACACCACCCTGGCCCTAGCCCCTGCAGCCCCTCCTGCCTTCAGGCCTAATGCTCACACCCACCCCCCCTCACCTCCCCACCACTGAAGGCATCAGCCCTTCTCCTGCACTGGGCCACCTCCTCCTCCCAGATTACACAGGACCTTGGAGAGAGGAGGAGTGGAGGTGAGGCTTTGAGCAAAGCAGTGGTGTCTCATGTCTTTCATTTTGAAAGGGTTGCAGACAATCTGGGGAATGTGGATGTGGATGTGGAGACCATCCAGGGGCTGACACAGTAACCCAGGTGGCACAGCAACTCCCAGAGGAGGAAACAGAAGTGGTGAGAGAGAGTCATAGCAGGACATGTTTTCATCAAGATTGAGCCAAATGGATGGTCTCCTTCATTGAAAGTGATGTGAAGAGTTCCCGTTGTGGTTCAGTGGTAAGAAACCCAACTAGTATCCACGAGGATGTGGGTTCAATCCCTGGCCTCGCTCAGTGGGTCAGGGATCTAGCATTGCCAGGAGCTGTGATGTAGTTCGCAGATGTGGCTCAGATCTGGCATTGCCTTGGCTGTGGTGTAGGTCATTGGCTGTAGCTCCACTTTGACGCCTAGTCTGGAAACCTCCATATGCCCCATATGCCAAGGGAGCGGCCCTAAAAACACAAAAGAAAAAAAAAGAAGAAGAGGAAGAAAGTGTCATGAAAGAGAACATGAGGAGGTCAGGATGACCCCAGGTGCTGGGCTGAGCAGCTGGAGGGCTGGAGCTGTGGACCACGAGCCAAGGAGGACAGCAGGCATGCTGGGTGGGTGGAGGTGGGGAGTTCAGGAGTGGGTATTTCTGTTCCACAGCCAAGGAGAAGCCAGCCTGGAAATATACCTGGGGACTGAGCACATGGGCCTGGCAAGGCCAGAGAGAGACAGCAGGGACAGAGAAAACAGGCCCAAGACAGCCAGGCCTCCAGCAGGGAGGCTGAGAGCAGCTCTAAGACCCAGGGGGTGTTTGTCGAAAGCCATGAAGTACGGGCTGCCAGTGACTGTACGAATCCCACACACACAACTACCAGCCCCCACTTTCAAACATGGGATACTCACCATGCACTTGTCCTCGAATTTTAGAATCTCAGCCAGAACTAGCAGAACAGCACCATGCTAATCCCTTGTTAGAGGATTACTCTCTGTCTTTGGGGACGCTGGTACAGGTAGATGAGCAAGCAGAGGCCAGGTTAATGTAAACATCTTGCTCAAGAGCACACAGCAGGAGCTCCCCTTGTGGCTCAGCAGGTTAAGAACCAGACTAGTATCCATACGGATGTAGGTTTGATCCCTAGCCTCACTCAGTGGGTTAAGGATCCAGCATTGCCATAAGCTGCAGCATAGGTTGCAGTGTAGGCAGGCAACTGCAGCTCTGTGATTCAACCCATATGCTGCAGGTGCAGCCCAAAAAAAGACAAAACAAACAAACAAACAAAAATAGCACACACCAGAGCCAGCACCTTCTACCTGAAGCCCCGATTTGTCTTTGGGTTGGTGGGAAGCCTGGACTCATCCCTGCCACACTGCAGCGGCTCTGATTGCCAGAGGGCCCTGCAGCCTTTACGTGTCTGCACTGGGGGGTTACCTGGAAGGCCTCAGGAGCAGGAACACCAAGGCCACCCCTGGACTAGGCACCACAAAGCTCCCCTCCTTCAGAGAGCAAGGCACCATCAGTGTCAGGAACCATGGCCACACTGTGTTAAGAGTGACCACCTTCAGTAACTCCTGTTAATTGGATGGCAAGTTGAAGACAGTTCATCACGTTCTCATCATGCGAGATAAAGAGGGTAGCAGATGACTCTGGAGCCCTCACTCTTCATGGGGTCCCTCCCCTCCACTTGGTGCTTGCGGTATCATGGCCGACGGTCTCTGCCACCTGCACCCCCCACCTCCCCTTTACCCTTTGGATCTGTGGTCTGTCCATCACCAAGACCCAGCAAGCGCTTTGCAGGGAGCAGCCTTGTGGGCAAGTATAAGAACTGATAGTGCATCCTGAGAGCCTTGCCACTGCCTCAGCACCTAGCAGGATGCATACTGGGAGATGTTGCTTATCCTTGAAAGGACCTCACCAAGCAGGGACCACAGGCTCCTTTCCCATGTGTGAGCAGAACAAAGACAGTGTGGGTGTGGCCAGGACACAGGTTTTACCTGCCTTCGACCACAGATAAAGCAAGGACCTTACTAACTCCCATTGGCAGGTAAGAATTTAGCCATTTCTGGAGTTCCCATCGTGGCTCAGTGGTTAATGAACCGGACTAGTGTCCATGAGGATGCGGGTTCAATCCCTAGCCTCGCTCAGTATGTTAAGGATCTGGTGTTGCCATGAGCTGTGGTGTAGGTTGCAGACTCGGTTCAGATTCCGAGTTGCTGTGGCTGTGGTGTCGGCCAGCAGCTGCAGCTCTGATTTGATCCCTAGCCTGGGAACTCCATGTGCTGTGGGTGTGGCTCGAAAAAGACAAAAGACAAGAGAGAGAGAAAATTTAGCCATCTCTGCTCCAATGACAGATTCCTTACCGATTAGCAGAAAACTATGGAAGGATGGCAGTGAAAATGAATCTTATTATTTTTATGGCCACACCCATGGCATATGGAAGTTCCTGGGCTAGGGACTGAATCTGAGCCGCAGCTTTGACCTGTGCCACAGGTATGGCAATGCTGGATCTTTTAAGTCACTGTGCTGGGCTGGGGATCAAACCTGTACCTCTGCAGCCACCCAAGACACTGCAGTTAGATGCTTAACCCATTGTGCCACAGCAGGCCACCCATGGGATCTCAGGAAAAGAGCATCTCTGCAGCCTCCAAGAAAGGAGCTGACCTCCTGGGCTGACCCAGTTCCTGCATCCACTCATTGGGTAGAGATGGGCTGTCTCTGTGGTCCTGGGAGTATATACAATGGCTGTGAGCACCAGAATCAAGGCTCCTTCTGGCTGGACATGAGAAGACTCAAATCTGTCAAGAAGCTACAGTGTGCCATCTTGGGACCTAATATGAAGCACTCATTAGTTAAACCTGATATTGTGGAAGACCACATGGAGAAATGGGCCCTGTGACACTGCCATGCCACTGGAGCAAACCTGACCTGAAGCCCACTCTAGTCTAGACTTTTCATTTGAGTTACTCAAAGTCTATTGTTTCAACTAGAACTGCTTTTCCTATAGCTTGTGATCCAAAGCACCCTAACAACACACTATCAAACATTTTTAAAGGGCAGCAGGTGGTGCAGCTCCACACCAGCATAACCTGAGGTGCAGAATGGAGGCAGGGAACGGAGTTGAGAGAAATTCTATAAGCAAATTGGTTTTTATTTAAGAACTGCAAAAATCAACATTTGCAGTGGCAACTCTTGGGTCATAGAAAAAAAATTGGGCAATGTGCAAATTTGATTTAAACAATTGGGTAACTATTCATTCAGCTCAGGATTCTGTACCCCTTTGCCTCAGGAAGGGTCAAGTACATGTTTGCCCAGCCCTTGATCCCCACACTCAATAACCCAATGCCTTCTATCAACACCCTCTTCAAGCTCAGATATGGAGGGGGCAGTTCACCCCCTCTCAGAGACCCCCTCAGCCTTCTCAGGGATCCCCACTCTCTAGGCTCCATCCACTTCCCTCCAGTCTTCCTCCTACCAAAACATGACCCCCTCAGAATGGGAAATCTGCTTTTACAAGCTTCCCAACCCTGTGTATATGCTATAAATGTCATGTGCTGAGTCCTCTTTTTTTTTTTTTTTTTTCCCAGGGGCCACATTCAAAGCCTATTAGAGGTGGGATAGGAGCTGTAGCCACCGGCCTACGCCACAGCCACAGCAACATGGGACCTGAGCCGCGTATGCAACATTCACCATAGCTCATGACAATGCCCAACACTGGATCCTTAACCCACTGAGCGAGGCCAGGAATTGAACCTGCACCCTCATGGTTACTAGTTGGGTTTGTTACCGCTGAGCCACAATGGGAGCTCCCCACAAAGCCAGGTTCTTACCATTAAACACCTAGCCTTGCAAGATTGTGTCTCTGCTACATGTTTTAGGGAGATATTTTGAAATCAAACTGTGACGCTTGACATATTAGCATTTTCCAGAAAAAGAACCAAGAGCACGTGTGTGCAAGAGAGGGGGGACACAGAAAGGCTTATGCCCAGGAGCCCCAGAGGGCCCTGCTCAGTTTCAATTACTTTAGGCTCACTGACCTCTCAAGGCCCAGCAAAATGTGTACCCCTACTGTCTTAAAGCCCCTCACCAGAAAAGGTGGCCAGCTGGGTTAATGGCAGTGGGAAGTCTCTGCCCAAAGCTGGGGATGAATTGAAAACCAGGACTCAGCGTCCATCTGGATTCTGATGGCAGATGGGGAGAGGGGACAGAGATGAAAAGCTGGATGCTGGGCCAGGGACGGGAAGGCCAGAGAGGAGAATGCACAGAGCAGGCATGGGCACCCACTCGGGCCTTCCCCACTCCACACCACACACTTCTGGGGACAGGATGCACCCAAGACAACTTTGCCTCCTTCACCAACCAGAGCAGACATTGCAGACACCATTTCTCAGCCACCATCAGCTTGACACCCAAACCTGGCCCCTCCTGCACTGTGGGAGAAGACAAAAGGCACTCACTTTACAGGGTTGGGCCCAGGGTAATGGTTATCTCCACTGCTGACAGCCCCCTTCCCTGGGAAATGCATATTGCACCAGAAGCACTGCTCAGAGGCAGATAAAAATAGCTTTGAATCAAAGAAGTAGTTTCCTTATTTTGTCTCCAAGGACAGATCAGAGGACTGGACTGCATGTGGGCAAATCAGTTTTTGCTCTTGGCAGGAGCTTCAATGCTTTTCCTCGGTGAGCTCAGAAAAGTCTGCCAATGTCGATATCTGAAGCTGAGATAATAGGCTAGGGCTGTGTTTTATCTTTTCTTGACCCACTCCCAGCCTTCAAGGTCTCTGATACCCTTTTGTAGACAGACAGGCTAAGCCAGACATAACAGCCATAGCAGAGAAGTTCAACAGGCCTTGCTGGACCCATGCGGCTGTGTGATGATGATGATTGCCTCCCGCTGTAGACATCTCCTACCTGCAACTCTGCACACCCACGACCATGGCCACATCCCCATTTTACAAGTGGGGAAACCGAGGATCACAGAGGCCCCATTACTTTGCCAAGGATCAGTGCTAAATCCAGCTACCCTCAAAGCCTGAGGCCTTTCAGGACTCTGCAGATGTGGAATCACAATCCTAGGTTTGCCTCAAGTCTTCTCCACTTAAAAGCTGGGCCACAGAGATCCAGGCTCTTAAGCTCTGAGCCTCAGTTTCTTCATCTCTAAAATGGGAGTCAGAAGTACTTGCAGAGCTGTTTGGGACTCAAAGAAGATCACATAAAAGAGTTTTGTAACCTGCACATTGACACGCAGATACCACCCGTTGTTATTCTTATGCTTAGTAATTATTAATATATTATTAATTAATAAATAATTCATGCTTTTTTTTTGTCTTTTTGCCTTTTCTAGGGCCGCTCCCGCAGCATATGGAGGTTCCCAGGCTAGGGATCTAATCAGAGCTGTTGCTGCCAGCCTACACCACAGCCACAGCAATATGGGATCTGAGCCCCATCTGCGACCTACACCACAGCTCACAACAACACCGGACCCTTAACCCACTAAACGAGGCCAGGGATCGAACCCACAACCTCATGGTTCCTAGTCAGATTCATTAACCACCGCGCCACGACGGGAACTCTTGTTACTCTTGTTCTTAATGCACAAAAGGCACAGCCCTAGGAAGTAGGTATTATTAATATCCCCATTTTACAGCTAAAGGACTGAGGTACAGGAAGGCCTTGCCCGCTGCTAGGAGGAGGCTAAGCCATCATCGAAACAGAGGCAGCGGGCTCCAGAGCCAGCACAGCGAAGCCTACACATGGTGATGGCTATCACAGATGTGTTTTCCCATGCAGAGACTGCTGGGGGTGATGGGCCTTTACAAGAAATCTTCTACCTCCCTTCAAATCCTCCCAAAGGTCTATTCTATCCTCTAGTACAATTCTCAGCCTGAAGAAAAAAAAGAGATCTGATAAAGAAGTCATACCAAGGTGTTGCTGCTGATAATGGCTCAGCCTGTAACTAGCACCGGGTGTTTGCATCCAAATCAAAGCCTGGAGGGACCATGTTTAATTCAAAGAGCTTAATCCGGACAAGAGGAGCAGAAAGCAGACACAGGGTCAGCGCCCAGTCAACCACATCAGCAGGCTGTGCAAGCCACACACCCATTTCAAGGGGATTGGGGAGGGGACACGAGAGAGAGGGAGGGGAAGAAGACCTAGGAAGAAGGCTTCAGCTCTCGCTCACCAGGGCGCTCACCCAGAACAGTGGAAGCGTCTAGGGAACAAGACCAAGTGCACCCATGCCCCCGCAAGACCTGCCCTCTGATTCATAAAGGAGGGTGAGATGTAGGAGGGGCCTGAGCAGGCCAGTCACGCCCTGGGGCAGATACCCGCTGAGCCACATCCTAGCCCCGCCCTCAACAGCCCCAGCGCCACTGCTAGCATCATCAGGTCTAGAGCATTCTTTCCTCTGTAAGAGGTTATGAGGCCTCTCTCCAGGGTGCTTGTGAAGGTTAGAAGAGATGTGTGTATACTGAGTAGTGGAGATCTCATTTCCACTCCCGTGCAAACTCCCCCTGATACCCATACTGCCTGCCTCCCATAGGCTCTCACAGATTCTGGTGAGAGTTCTCTGCCTGGATAGCAGTTCTCTCTCTGGTGAGGAACAGCTCAGCACTGAGCCCATATGTTATGGACTGAATGTTTTTGCCACCCCCCAAAAAATTGTTCAAACACCATGTGATTGTATTTTAAGACAGAACTTGGACTGAATTCTGAGGTCTGAAGCAGTCATGAGGGTGGGGCCCTGGTGATGGGATTAGTGCCCTTAGAAGAAGAGACTTCAGAGAGCTCCTGTGTGCCCGCCCCCAATCCCCCAGCCCCACACAGCCCCCAGCTAAAAGGCTTCTCCTTCCCTCTCTCCTTTGCCCTTGCCTGATCTTACCTAGTTTGGGGAAGAGGAAACTTGGCTCTACAAGCTTGCTTACCTTTGGAGAATCTTCTCTCTGAATCTCCACTTCTGCCTCTTCTCCTCAATATGAAACAGGTTTTGGGGGGGAGGGTCCTGACAAGAGAGAGTTTGGCGATTTCCAAATGAAGTTCTTAGGGGAAGGCCAGGTCAGAGCCCAGTGCACCCATATCTCAGATGGCACAGGGAAGGACAGCTGAGAAAGGGCAACTAGAGAGAGATGGAGAGCCTGCAGTGAGCTGGGTGCCCAGAGGCCAAGGTATGTGGTTATTCTGAGACTAGATGGGAGCCAGGCTGTCACAGGCTGCTGAGAAGTAGAGAGGAGCACAGAGAGGTGGGACTGGATGGCTTGGAGGTCATCAGTGTGAGGAGGCAGTAGGAGGAAACACAATTCCAGTGGGATGATGGACGGATGGGATGCATGGAAGAAGCAGCCTGTTGGGAAAGTCATGGGATACAGGGCTTCTGAGGAGCTGGGTGGCCTACCAGAGGCTGCATGTGCCCTGATGAAGAGCCCAAAGCCTCATGCATGGAGATGACCACAGAGCTGGGAGGCCGATCCACTGTCTTTCAGCCACTTTGCAGTTGGCTGAAACAGGTCTGTCATCTTCTAGTTTACACATCATCTCTCACCAAAGAATATTTGCTTTAAGAAATGTTAATGTTTAGGAGTTCCCATCGTGGTACAGGGGAAATGAATCCAACTAGGAACCATGAGGTTACAGGTTCGACCCCTGGCCTCACTCAGTGGGTTAAGGATCCAGTGCTGCCGTGAGCTGTGGTGTAGGTCGCAGACGAAGCTCGAATCTGGCATTGCTGTGGCTCTGGCATAGGCTGGCAACTACAGCTCTGATTAGAGCCCTAGCCTGAGAACCTCCATATGCCGTGGGTGCAGCCCTAAAAGGAGAAAAAGACAAAAAAGAAAAAAGAAAAGAAATATTAATGTTTAATTGTTCATTTCCAAGAGTAAATGCTAACTTAAGAATGGGGAACTACCATATTAGCTTGCTTGCATAGCCCCGCATAATGACATGTTGCTGACATGGCAATTTTAAGGCTAGAAAGTCCTTAATAATGTCCACATAAAGCAGGAATTTGAAAAAATCCTTAGCAACCAATCCTGGGGCCACACAGCGGGGTCCTGGGTAGGGAGAGTGGAGCGCCTAGGGTTTTGCGCAGTCTCACTCTATTGGTAAATTCAAAACATAAGAGCAGGAATTAACACTGGGGGAAGGGAGAAGCAAAGGGCCAGCCAATAACAGACACCTAAACTGGGAAGAAAAGAGAAGATGACCTTATACGGGAATAATGACACTTAGGAGATATCTCAGAAGATTGTACACCCCATAGTACTTAGCCAGTGAGGAACGGGAGTGAGGCAGTTGCATGCTAGGTAATATAATTACTTGTTGTAAGGGCACCTGGTGTGCCTGCCTGCCAGTCACCCAATCTTGCAAGACTGTTCTTAAAGTCTTTCTTGTTTGTTTTTTGTGGAAATACCTTTTCTTTTCTGATTACAAAAATTATATACACTTGTTTTTAAAAGTCACATGATCTAGAGAAAGCATAAAATAAAGCACAAACTTGCTTCTTAAAATTAACCACTGCTGGATGTTCCATCGTGGCTCAGCCAAAATGAATTCTACTAGTATCCATGAGCATGCGGGTTCAAACCCTGGCATCGCTCGGTAGGTCAGGAATCCAGCATTGCCATGAGCTGTGGTGTAGGTTGCAGACCTGGCTTGGATCCCAAGCTGCTGTGGCTGTGGCGTAGGCCAGCAGCTGCAGCTCCAATTTGACCACTAGCCTGGGAACTTCCATATGCCACAGATATGGCCCTAAAAGCAAAATAGTTTAACTAATTAATTAATTAAAATAAAATTAACGACTGCTTAGTGTAGACCCTTCCAGATTTTTTCCCCCTTTTTTTTTAAAACAAAAATGGAATAATATCTTATATACATTGTTCCTCACCCTGCTTTTATACCTAACAGTCATGACCATCTTTCCACCTCAGTGTATAGTAAGCGATTTCATTTTTTTTTCTTTTTCTTTTTATGGCTACAACCATGGCTTAGGGAAGTTCCAAGCTCAGGGTCAAATCAGAGCTGCAGCTGACAGCCTACACTACAGTCCCCACAACTCCAGATCTGAACTGCATCTGCAAACTATGGTGCAGCTTACAGCAATGCTAGATACCTAGCCCACTGAGCAACACCAGGGATTGAACCCACATCCTCACAGACGCTATGTTGTGTTCTTAACCTGCCGAGCCACAATGGGAACTCCCAATTTCATTTTTTTGAAAACATGACCTCTAAAAGAAACCCTGTACCCTTTTGCTATCATCCCCTTTACACCGTCCCCCTCCCCTCCTAGCCCTAAGAAACCATTCATCTATATTCTATCTCAGTAGAGTTCCCTGTTCTGAACTTTCATATCACATGGAAGCATGTAATGCATGGTCACTGAGCATGTTTTGAAGACTCACCCATGTGTCAGTATTTAATTTCTTATTATGGTAGAATAATATTCCTTTGTGTGGATGTACTATATTTTGTTTATCTATGCACCAGTTGATGGACATTTGGACTATTTCTGCCTTTTCACTATTATGATTAATGCTACTATAAATAGTCATGTATATGTTTTTGTATCAATGTTTGTTGTGTATGTGAAATGGCATCTCATTGTGGTTTTGATTTGTATTTTCCTGATGGCTAATGCTGTTAAGAATCTTTTCATATGCCTATTGGCCCATTTGCATATTTTCCTTGGAGAAATGTCTGTTCAGATCCTTTGACAATTTTCAATTGGGTGCTTTGTCATTATTGTTATTGAGTTCTAAGTATTCTCTATATACTCTGGATATAAGTCCCTTAGATGATTTTAAATGTATTCTCCCATTCTGAAGGTTGTATTTTCACCTTCTTTTTTCTAAATTTTTTTTTTTTTTTTTGGTGCTGCACCTGCAGACCATGGAGGTTCCCAGGCTAGGGGTTGAATCAGAGCTGTAGCCACCAGCCTATGCCACAGCCACAGCAAAGCCAGATCAGGGCCATATCTGCAACCTACACCACAGCTCACAGCAATGCCAGACCCTTAACCCACTGAGTGATGCCAGGGATTAAATCTGTGGCCTTATGGATGCTGGTCAAATTCATTTCCATTGAGCCATGATGGGAACTCCCTATTTTCACCTTCTCGACGGTGACTTTGAAGCGCCAGTTTTTCATTTTTATGAAATCCAATTTATTTGTTTTTTTCTTTTGTTGCTCATGCTTTTACTAGCATATCTAAAAATATCTTGCCAAATCATGTAGTAACAGAATTACCAAGATTTACCTATATACTCTCTTCTAATAGTTTTACGGTTTTAGCTCTTAACACTCAGATCTTTCATCCATTTTCAGTTATAAAAATGACTTTTTGAGTGTGTATAAAAAAATGTGAGGAAAGGATTCAAATTTGTTCTTTTGCATGTGGCTATCTAATTTTCCCAGCACCTGGAGTTCCCGTCGTGGCTTAGCAGAAAAGAATCTGACTAGCATCCATGAGGACGCAGGCTGGATCCCTGGCCTTGTTCAGTGGGTTAAAGATCTGGTGCTGCTGTGAGCTGTGGTGTAGGTTGCAGATGTGGCTTGGATCCTGCATTACTGTGACTGTGGCATAGGCCAGCAGCTACAGCTCAGATTCGACCCCTAGCCTAGGAACTCTATATGCTGCTGGTGCAGACCTAAAAATAATAATAATAATAATAACAATAATTTTCCTAGCACCATCTGTTCCAAAGACTATTCTTTCTCCCGTTGAATGGCCTAGGCATCCTTGTCAAAAATGATTTGATTCCCCATAGATGGATGGAGTTTATTTCTGGACTCTCAATTCTATTTCATTGAGCTACGTGTCTGTCCTTAATGCCACCAACTCACTGTCTTCACTACTATTGCTTTCTAGTACATTTTGAAATTCCAAAGTGTGAATCTTGATTTTTTTTTTCTTGCTCAAATTTGGATATTTGAGATTTCTTTTAATTCCTTGTGAATTTTAAAATTATCTTGTCAATTTCAACAGAGAAAACATCTGGTATTTCTACAGGGCTTGTGTTGAATCAATAGATCAATTGCAGAATGTAGCTATCTTAAAAATATTGTCTTCTAATCCATGAATATGGGATGTTTTTCCATCTCTTTATGTCTTTTTAAATTTCTTTCAACCTTTTGCAGTTTTAAGAATATAAGTTTTCTACTTCTTTTACTAAACTTATTCATAAGCATTTTACTCATTTTGATGCTATTATGACTGAAATTGGTTTTATAATTTCATTTTTACAGTGTTTGTAAAAGTATACAGAAAGACAAGTGATTTTTGTATATTTATCTTATGTTCTGAAACCTTGCTGAACTCATGTATTCTAATAGCTTTCAAGTGGATATCTTAAATTCTTTAGTATTTTCTATGGATAGAGATAAGTTTACTTACTACTTTCTAACCTAAATGCCTTTTTTCCCCCTGTTACAATTGCCCTGGCTAGAACCTCCAGCATGATGTTCAACAGAAGTGGCAAGAGCAGACTTCCTTATCTAGTTTCTGATCTGAGGGAGAAAGTGTCAGTCTTTCCCATTAAGTATGATATTAGCTGTGGCTTTTTCATAAACGCTCTTTATCAAGTTGAGGAAGTTCCCTGCTATTTCTAATTGTTGCTTATTTTTACAATGAAAGAATATTGAATTTTGTTAAATTTTTTCTCTGTATCTGTTAAGATTATCATGTGGTTTTTGTTTTCCAGTCTATTTAAATGATCATATAATTTATTTCCATGTGTTGAACCAAAGTGGCACCTGTTCATGGTACATATTTTTTGAATGTTGCTGGATTTAGTTTGCTAGCATTTTGTTGACACTATTTGTAGTTTTCTTATGAGCTCTCTGTCTGGTTTGGGGATCAGGTAATACTGGCCTCAAAATGAGTTCACAATTGCTTTTTTTCTCTTCCATTTTTTGGAAAAGTTTGTGAAGGATTGGTATTAATTCTTCTTTCAATATTTACAATTAGAACTCAGTGGTGAAGCCATGTGAATTTTAGTTTTTTTTTTGTGGGTAGTTTTCTTGTTTTGTTTTTTTCACTTTTTAGGGCCGCACCCACGGCATATGGAGGTTCCCAGGCTAGGAGTTGAATCAGAGCTACAGCTGCCAGCCTACACCACAGTCACAGCAACGCAGGATCCAAGCCACATTTGCAACCTACACTATAGCTCATGGCAATGCCAGATCCTCAAACCACTGAGCGAGGCCAGGGATCAAACACACAACCTCATGATTCCTGGCCAGATTCGTTTCTGCTGTGCCACTATAGGAACTCCTGTGGGTAGTTTTTAAATTATTAATTCAGTCTTTTCGCTTGTTATAAGTCTAATTAGATTGTCTATTTCTTCTTGCATCAGTTTTGGTAGTTTGTGTCTTTCTAGTAATTTGGGCATTTCATCTTATCTGATTTTTTTTGGCATGAAATTGTTTACAGTATTCTTTTATAGTCCTTTTTATTTCTGTAATGTTGCAAGTAAATTACTCTTTCATTTCTTTTTTTTTTTTTTTTTTTTTTCATTTTTGGCTTTCCCATGGCATGTGGAGTTCCCCAGTCAGGAATCAGATCTGAGCTGCAGATGTGACCCAATCCACAGCTGAGGCAATGCCACATCCTTAATTGTGCCAGGCCACGGATTGAACCTATGACCCAGTGCTCCTAAGATGCTGCCGATCCTGTTGCAGCACAGTGGGAACTCTGTACTCTTTAATTTCTGATTTTAGTAATTGACTTCTCTTTTTCTTGGATTAGTTTAGCTAAAGGATTACTGATTTTGTTGATCCTCTCAAAGAACCATCTTTTGGTTTTATTGAATCTCTCTGTTGTTTTGCTAGTCTCTATTTTATTAATTTTCACTCTAATCTTTTACTTCTTTCCTTGCTTGCTTTATGTTTATATTGCTCTTCATTTTTTAATGTCTTAATGTGGAAGACTATGTTATTGATTTGAGTTCTTTCTTTTTTCTTAATACAGGCATTTATAGCTATAAATTTCCCTCTAAACACTGCTTTTTCTGCATATCATAGATCTTTTTTAATTTTATTGGAATATAGTTGGCTTACAAAATTGTGTTCATTTCCAGTGTATAGCAAAGTAAATCAGTTATGCATATACCCATTTCATTTCAGATTCTTTTCCCATTTAGGTTATTACAGAGTATTGAGTAAATGTCCTGTGCTATACATTGTTACCCATATATTTTATATATAGCAATATGTATATATCAATCCCAACTCCCTAATTTATCCTGCCACCCCACACACACATTTTCCTTTTGGTAAACATAAGTTTGATTTCAAAATCTTTGAGCTTGTTTCTGTTTTGTAAGTTCTATCATTTTATTAGATTCCTCACATTAGCAATCTCATCTGATATTTTTCTCTAGCTTGCTTCACTTAGTATGATAATTTCTTTTTTTTTTTTATTTTCCCACTGTACAGCAAGGGGATCAAGTTATCCTTACATGTATACATTACAATTACATTTTTTCCCCAGCCTTTCTTCTGTTGCAACATGAGTATCTAGACAAAGTTCTCAATGCTATTCAGCAGGATCTCCTTGTAAATCTATTCTAAGTTGTGTCTGATAAGCCCAAGCTCCCAATCCCTCCCACTCCCTCCCCCTCCCATCGGGCAGCCACAAGTCTTTTCTCCAAGTCCATGATTTTCTTTTCTGAGGAGATGTTCATTTGTGCTGGATATTAGATTCCAGTTATAAGTGATATCATATGGTATTTGTCTTTGTCTTTCTGGCTCATTTCACTCAGTATGAGATTCTCTAGTTCCATCCATGTTGCTGCAAATGGCATTATGTCATTCTTTTTTATGGCTGAGTAGTATTCCATTGTGTACATATAACACCTCTTCTGAATCTAATCATCTGTCGATGGCCATTTGGGTTGTTTCCATGTCCTGGCTATTGTGAATAGTGCTGCAATGAACATGCGGGTGCATGTGTCTCTTTTAAGTAGAATTTTGTCTGGATATACGCCCAAGAGTGGGATTGCGGGGCCATATGGAAGTTCTATGTATAGATTTCTAAGGTATCTCCAAACTGTTCTCCATAGTGGCTGTACCAGTTTACATTCCCACCAACAGTGCAGGAGGGTTCCCTTTTCTCCAAAGCCCCTCCAGCACTTGTTATTTGTGGATTTATTAATGATGGCCATTCTGACTGGTGTGAGGTAGTATCTCATGGTAGTTTTGATTTGCATTTCTCTTGTAATCAGCGATGTTGAGCATTTTTTCATGTGTTTGTTGGCCATCTGTATATCTTCTTTGGAGAAATGTCTATTCAGGTCTTTTGCCCATTTTCCCATTGATTGATTGGCTTTTTTGCTGTTGAGTTGTATAAGTTGCTTATGTATTCTAGAGATTAAGCTCTTGTCGGTTGCATCATTTGAAACTGTTTTCTCCCATTCTGTAAGTTGTCTTTTTGTTTTCTTTTTGGTTTCCTTTGCTGTGCAAAAGCTTTTCAGTTTGATTAGGTCTCATGGGTTTATTTTTGCTCTAATTTCTACTGCTTTGGGAGACTGACCTGAGAAAATATTCATGATGTTGATGTCAGAGAGTGTTTTGCCTATGTTTACTTCTAGGAGTTTGATGGTGTCCTGTCATATATTTAAGTCTTTCAGCCATTTGGAGTTTATTTTTGTGCATGGTGTGAGGGTGTGTTCTAGTCTCATTGCTTTGCATGCAGCTGTCCAGGTTTCCCAGCAATGCTTGCTGAATAGACTTTCTTTTTCCCATTTTATGTTCTTGCCTCCCTTGTCAAAGATTACTTGACCATAGGTGTCAGGGTTTATTTCCGGATTCTCTATTCTATTCCATTGGTCTGTCTGTCTGTTTTGATACCAGTACCACACTGTTTTGATGACTGTGGCTTTGTAGTATTTCTTGAAGTCTGGGAGAGTTATGCCTCCTGCTTGGTTTTTGTTTCTCAGGATTGCTTGGGTGATTCTGGGTCTTTTGTGGTTCCATATAAATGTTTGGATTGTTTGTTCTAGTTCTGTGAAAAATGTCCTGGGTAATTTGATAGGGATTGCATTGAATCTGTAGATTGCTTTGGGTAGTATGGCCATTGTTACAATATTGATTTTCCCAATCCAGGAACATGGAATATCTTTCCATTTCTTTACATCTTCTTTGATTTCTTTGATTAAAGTTTTATAGTTCTCGGCATATAGGTCCTTTACCTCCTGGTCAGGTGTATTCCAAGGTATTTGATTTTGTGAGGTGCAATTTTAAAAGGTATCGTATTTTTGTATTCCTTTTCTAATATTTCATTGCTGGTATACAGAAATGCAACTGACTTCTGAATGTTAATCTTCTATCCTGCTACTTTGCTGAATTTATGAATCAGTTCAAGTAGTTTTGGGGTTGAGTCCTTAGGGTTTTCTATGTATAGTATCATGTCATCTGCATACAGTGACAGTTTTATCTCTTCTCTTCCTATATGGATGCCTTTTATTTCTTTTGTTTGTCTAATTGCTGTGGCTAGGACTTCCAAAACGATGTTGAAGAGCAGTGGTGAGAGTGGGCATCCCTGTCTTGTTCCAGATTTGAGGGAGAAGGCTTTCAGTTTTTCCCCATTGAGGATTATATTTGCTGTGGGTTTCTCATAAATGGCTTTGATTATATTCAGGAATGTTCCCTCTATACCCACTTTGGCAAGGGTCTTGATCATGAATGGATGTTGGACTTTGTCAAATGCTTTTTCTGCATCTATTGAGATGATCATATGATTTTTGACTTTTTTTTTTGTTAATGTGGTGTATGATGCTGATTGATTTGCGTATGTTGAACCATCCTTGTGAACCCAGGATGAACTCAACCTGGTCATGGTGTATAATTTTTTTGGTATGTTGTTGGATTCGGTTGGCTAAGATTTTGTTGAGAATTTTTGCATCTATATTCATCAATGATATTGGGCAATAGTTTTCTTTTTTGGTAGTATCTCTGTCTGGTTTTGGAATTAGGGTGATGGTGGTATCATAGAATGTCTTTGGGAGTATTCCTTCTTCTTCAACTTTTTGAAAGAGTTTAAGGAGGATGGGCACCAATTCCTCTTTATATGTTTGATAGAATAGTATGATAATTTCTAATGAAATTAGAATTAGCATGCACATTGCTACAAATGGCATTGTCTCATGATTTTATGGCTGAGTAATATTCCATTGTATATATACACTGCATCTTCTTTATCCAATCCCTTGTTGATGGACATTTAGGTTGCTTCCATGTCTTGGCAGGGGAATCAGCCTCCCTGACTCCAGACTATACTACAGATCTACTGTCATAAAAATAATATGGCATTGACACAAAAACATATCAGTGGAGCAGGATAGAAAGCTCAGAATTAAACCCATTCACATATTATCAATTAATCTACAACAAAGGAGGCAAGAATATACAATGGAGTAAAAACAGCCCCTTCAATAAGTTACATTGGGAAAACTGGACAGCTACATGTAAAAAAAAATAAAATTAGAATACTCTCTAACACCACAAACAGAAATAAACTCAAAATGGATTAAAGACCTAAATGTTAGACTGTAGATACTATAAATACTCTTTGAGGAAAACACAGGCAGAACACTCTTTGACATAAATCACAGCTATATCTTTTGGGATCCACCTCCTAGAGTAATGAAAATAAAAATAAAAATGAACAAATGAGAGCTAATTAAACCTAAAATCTTTTGCGCACCAAAGGAAACCATGAACAAAATGAAAAGACAGCCCACAGAATGGAAAAAATCTTTGCAGATGAGGCAACCAACAGGAATTAATCTCCAAGATATACAGACATATCTTACACAGTTTTATATCAAAAACAAAAAACCCAGTTAAAAAATGTTTAGACAATCTAAACAGACATTTCTCCAAAGAAGACAGGCAGACAGCCAAAAAGCACATAAAAAGATCCTCAACATTACTAATTATTAGAGAAAGGCAAATCAAAACTACAATGAGGTATCACCTCACACCAGTAAAAATGGCCATCATCACAAAAAGTCTATGAACATAAATCCTGGAAAGTATGTAGAGAATCGGGAACCCTCCTACACTGTTGGTGGGAATGTACACTGGTGAAACCACTATGGATAACAGTATGGAGGGTCCTTCGAAAACTAAATATAGAACTACCATATGATCTATCAATCTCACTCCTGGGCATATATCTAGAGTAAAGCATAATTTATAGATTTTTAAATATATGTCTTCATATTCATTCATTTCAAAGTATTTTCTGATTTTTCTTTTGAATTTTTCTTTGGCTCATTGGCTATTTAGGAGTATATTGTGAGTTTCTCAATTTTTTTTTCCTGAGATTGATTTCTAATTTTGTTCCAGTATAATTAGAGATCACATTTTATATTATATCCATTATTTTGAATTTATCAAGGCTTGTTTCATGGCCTATGATCTATCCTGGAGAATGTCCCATGTGTACTTGAGAAGAATACATATGTTATTGTTGGGTGGAGCATTCCATAGATGTCTATTTGGTTTATAGTGTTGTTCAAGTCTTCTGTTTCCTTGTTTAGTTTTTAAAATGTTTCCTCCAGTTGTACTGAGATACAATTGATACACAGCACTGTATAAGTGTATGGCATATAGCATAATGATTTGACTGACATGCATCATGAAATGATCACCACCATAAGTTTAGTTACCATCCATAATCTCATATAGATGCAATTTTTTTCCCTTGTGATGAGAATTCCTAGTATTTACTCTCTCAACAACTTTCATAGATATCATACAGCAGTGTTAACTATAGTCATCATTTTATATACTGTATCCCTAGTCCTCCTTATTTTATAACTGGCATTTTGTGCCTTTTGACCACCTTCCTCCAATTCCCCTTCCCCCCACTTCCCACCTCTGGTAACCACAAATCTGATCTATTTTCCTATGAGTTCTGTTTTGTTGCTACTGTTATTTAGACCCTACATGTAAGTGAGGTCATAGAATATTTGTCCTCCTGTTTGACTTACTTCACTTAAATAAGTCATAATCCCCTGAAGTTCATTCATGTTGCCACAAATGGCAAAATTCCTCATTTTGGCTGAATAATATTGTCATATCCATTTATTCATTGATGGACACTAAGTTTGTTTCCATGTCTTGGCTAATGTAAATAACACTGCTATGTGCATAGGGGTGCAGAAATCTTTCCCACATAATGGTTTTGTTTCCTTTTAATATATTCCAGAAGTGGTATTGCTAGATTATATGGTAGTTCTATTTTCAAGTACTTGAGAAAAATCCATACTGTCTTCCATAGTAGTTTCATCAATTTATATTTATATTTCACCAAGAGTGCACAAGGGTTTCCTTTCCTCCATGTTTATCATCACTCACCTTTTTTTTTTTTTGCTTTTTTTGCTTTTTAAGGCCTCACCCATGGCATATGGAGGATCCAAAGCTAGGGGTCAAATCAGAGCTGTAGCCGCCAGCCTACGCCACAGCCACAGCAACTCAGGATCTGAGCCATGTCCATGACCTACAGCACAGCTCACAGCAACAGCGGATCCTTAACCCACTGAGCAAGGCCAGGAATTGAAACCGCAACCTCATGGTTACTAGTTAGATTCGTTTCTATCGCACCACAACTGGAACGCCATCACTCACCTTTTTGATGCTAGCTATTCTAACAGGCATGAGGTAATATCTCATTGTGCTTTTGATTTGCATTTCCCTAATAATTAGTAATGTTATGCATCTTTTTGTGTTGTCCTTGTTGATTTTATGTATAGTTCCATCCATTACTAAAAGTAGAATATTGAAATCTCCAACTATTAGGTTTAATTTCTCTCTTCATCTTAGTCAGTTTTGCTTCCTGTATTTTGGTGCTCTGTTATTAATTGCATATATGCTCATAATATTGGCCCTTTTATCACTATTAAATATCCTTCGTTGTCTCTAGTAATTTTTTTTTTGGCCACACCCATGGCATATGGAAGTTCTCGAACCAGAGATCAAACACACCTCAGCAACAACCCAAGCCACCACAGAGACAAAGCCAGATCCTTAACCTGCTGTACCACAGCAGGAGCTTCAGTCTTTAGTAATATTTTCTGTTTTAAAGTCTATTTTGTCTGATTTTGTCTATTTTCTTCTGGTTGCTGTTTGGAAAACATATCTCTTTCCATCCTTTTATTTTCATTCTATATGTGTCTTTAAAGTGTTTTTTCCTATAGACAACATATTGAATTATGTTTTTATCCATCTAAAAATCTCTGCCTATTGATTGGGTTGCTTAATTTATTCACATTTAATGATATTTATATAGTTGGATTGACACCCGCCATTTTACTTTTTGTTTTCTGTATGTGTAGTATCTTTTTTGTTCCTCTATTCCTCTTCTGCTCTCTTTTGTAAATCTTTTTTAAATGAGTATTTCTGGAGTTCCCATCATGGCACAGCGGAAACGAATCCAACTAGGAACCACGGAGTTGCAGATTCGATCCCTGGCCTCGCTCAGTGAATTGAGAATTCAGCATTGCAGTGAGCTGTGGTGTAGGTCAAAGATGCGGCTTGGATCTGGCATTTCTGTGGCTCTGGCTTAGACTGGCAGCTACAGATCCGATTGGACCCCTGGCCTGGGAACCTCCATATGCCAAGGGTGCAGTCCTAAAAAAGACAAAAAGACAAAATAAATAAATAAATGAGTATTTTATGATGTAGCATTTTAATTTCTTTGATAATTTTCTCACTATATTTTTTAGGGTTTTTCCCTTCTCTTTTTTTGTGATAGCTCTAGGGTTTACCATTTACCATGTGTATCCTACCTTAGAATCAGCTCCAGATTTATACTGGTTTAATTCCAGTGATATGTAGAAATGATACTCCTATATAGTTCTATTCTCTCTTCCCTTTTTTGTGCCATTCTTGTCATATATAATATAATTATATATGTAATATAATATCTATCAATGTTATAGATCCAACAATACTTTGCTATAATTATTACTTTACTATCCGTAGTTATTTCCTTAGCCTAGTGCAGCTTTGCTACCACCCACCTCTTTTGTACTGTTATTGGAAATATATATTTTTCTATAATGCACTTTAATAGTGCATTATAAACATATGATTTTATAAATTGCTTTTTAAATCAGTTAAGAAAGGAAAAGAGAAAATATGCATTTATGCTGTCTTTATAGATACATAGTTGCTACTATGTACCCTTCCTTTTCCTGAATCTGACTCCCCTCCCTTGTCCCCTTACCAGGCATCTTTAGACCTCTTTGTGACATTCAGGATGAGGAATATTCAGGTGCCTCCTCTGGCAGCTCTGGGAGCAGGGTAAGCCACACCAGAACAGGAGAAACAAGGGAAGTCATGGTGAGCTCTCTGTCTTTGAGACTTGCCTGGAGAGCATCACAAAAAGAGTACATCATGGTTGAGTTTCCACTACGTGTCAGGACCAGACAGAGTATGCTACCTGCAAGATAATTATCCTCACAACAGCCTGGCCAAGAAGGTGTCATCATTCCTATTTTCCAGATGTGAAAGGTTAAATGACTTGCTTAAAGTCAACAGCTGAGACAAGATTTAAACACTTTCATCAGATTGCTGTGCTAGAATCAGATAAGCTTCCCAGGGAGTTGGTGGAAGTTCATATTTTAATCCACATTCGGGCATATCTCTTTTTTTATTGTTGTCTTTTTAGGGCCACACCTGCAGCATATGGAGGTTCCCAGGCTAGCGGTCCAATGGGAGCTACAGCTGCCAGCCTACACCACAGCCACGGCAAGGCAGGATTCTTAACCCACTGAGTGAAGCCGGGATTAAACCCACAATCTCATGGCTTCTAGTCGTATTCGTTTCCACTGTGCCACAATGGGAACTTCTTAAATGAAAACATATTTCTTGAATGAAAACAAAGGGTCTCTCCAGGAGGTACCCTGATAAAGCCACCTGGTTTTATTCTGTTTCTCTGATAGAATACAATCACCAGGAGCAGAAGTGTGTGTTGCTGTTTTTAAATTATGACTCCTTTTACCTTCCCATGAAACAATACAACTCTTTTCTAAAGGGAAAAAAATTGAATCACATTCATATTCCTTCAAGCTGGGCAGCATCACCTCAGAATACAAATGGTTCTATTACCTTTCAATAATTTTTAAAGATTTTTTTCTCATTAAAAAAGAATATAGGCATCAAAATGGAAGTAATATATAATCCTTTAGAGGAAATTTTAAAAGGCAGCAAAGTATAAAGAAAATATACATCACACAAAATTCCTCTATTCAAAAAACAACCAGTATTATTACTATTTTGGTACATTTTCTTGCTTTTCTCGAATTTTCTATATATCAGATACACATGTGAGCATGATTACATAGTCCTCCTCCAGGCTCTGGGGGGATGATAGGCCAGTGACAGGGAGGAGGGGAGGAGACAGGGAGCAGGGCAAGACACAGTCCATGGCCTGAAAGAAACTGATGGTCTCAAAGGAGTGGACTTAGAATTTTGGGAGATATGCAGCCAGGAAAGTTTCCATTCAAGACCAAAGAGGAAAATAAGGCCAGAAGAAAAGATCAAACGTCTTAGTTCATCACCAGCTCTAGCGTGCAAGCCCTTGGACACAGATGTGCATGTTCTGGACAGAGGACAATCCCAGAGACCTAGTAGATCAGTCGGCTCTGAGCCAGGCTCAGATTTTCTGGCATCAGCTGTGCCGGGGGTTTATGAAGGATACTGGCGGGGAGGCTCGCACAGGAGTGGACAGTGTGAGCAGCAGAGGAGAGTAGTGAGCGGTGCTCACATCCTCCCCCAAGGAGCTCAGGCCACCTCCTCATCCCTCCAGAGGTGTTTTCAAGGGGAATAACGAGTTTCAAGTGGTGGTTAAAGAAGACTGATAAAAACAGATGGGGAGAGACTGGAACCGGAAGTCAAATAGGAGGCGTGGCCTGGTGCTCCAGGTAGAAAGACCTCAATTTTTCTTGGGGAACCCCCTTTCTCCTTAGATTCAGTCTCGGTGGGACAGACAAGGGAGAAGCCCGCCCCCGCCCACAGATGGGAAAGGACCCCAAACGTTGCCTGGGCGATGATCTTCATGCAGACACACAGACTCCTGTCAGTTGGCGATTGCTCCCACTGACGGGCCCTGGGCAAGCCTGTCCTGAGGCTTCTGCTCTAGCCCCTGTCCAGGCTCAGTGCAGAGCATCCCGCAGTCCTGGGGGCTGCCCAGGCGCCTTCCAAGACTTGCCCTTTCCCTTGCGCTGGCCACACACAGAATCCTTCCCAGACAGAGTGAGCCTGCAGTGTCAGCAGCGCCTCCTTGCCCAGGCCCTGTGGGCACCCCTTGGCCACCTCCAGATAAAGACAGTGAGATGCTCAGACTTACCCAGGTCTTGGGCAGTCTGGTGCCAGTGCTCTGAGAACATCTCCTGTGTGCCCTGGAGCTGGTGTTTTTTCTGACACAGGGCTCAGACCCTTTTGTGCTTCGCAGCTGACCTCCTGAAACACGAACTCTGAGGCTTTGAGCCCAGGACAGCCCATCAGCAGGACCCAGACCTGGCCAGGGAAGGACAGATTCCTTTCCCTGGGGATATGGGGTCCCAGTGCCACCTTAAGGGGCAGACCCTCATTCAGAATTATATCAGGGGAGTTCCTGTCGTGGCGCAGCAGAAACAAATCCAACTAGGAACCATGAAGTTGAGGGTTCGATCCCTGGCCTCTCTCAGTGGGTTAACAATCTGGCGTTGCCGTGAGCTATGGTGTAGGTCGCAGATGTGGCTTGGGTCTGGCGTTGCTGTGGCTGTGATGTAGGCCGGCAGCTGCATCTCCTGTATTCCCTAGCATGGGAACCTCCATATGCAGCGGTGCTGCCCTAAAAAGAAAAAAAAAAAAAGAACCACACCAGGAAGGCTGTCATCTCATAATAGCAGGCATGGGTCCAGCACACAAAATGGCAGCTTGCTTTCTCTGCTTGATAATCTCCGCCATCAAGACAGATATCAGAACAAAGCCTTGGTTTAGGGGTGGGACTAAACATCAGGGCCACAGTCTCAGAGCTGCTCTGCATTCTCCCTGTTCCTAGGGACAGGACTGGGGACAACAGGAAGGGAGTGAGGAAGGTAGGCACACAAGTGTGTGTGTGTGTGTGTGTGTGTGTGTGTGTGTACTGACATTATAACCTGTATATGTGGCTGTAAGGCTTTAGGTGGGAAGGGTGGGAGTAGGGCAGAGCTGAGCTCCGCTGGTTGATGGTGTTGACACTTTCTAGACTCTCAGCCCCTGTTTCTTCGTCTGTAACCCCACTGGGCTTTGATGAGCACACAGATATGAGTGAAAGTATTTTTTTCTTCTTTTTATGGCCACACTTGCAGCATTTCGAAGTTCCAGGCCAGGGGTCGAATCAGAGCTACAGCTGCAGCCTACACTACAGCGATGGCAACACCAGATCCAAGCGGCATCTGTGACCCACACCACAGTTTGCTGAAACGCCGGGTCCTTAACCCACTGAAAGAGGCCAGGGACTGAGCCTGCATCCTTACGGAGACTGTCAGGTCCTTAACTGCTGAGCCACAGTGGGAACTCCCAATTTTTATGAGTGTTTTTTAACTACTGTCCTTGATGGCACGGGCTCTGCCCCACTGTGAAAGAGGAGGGAGAAAGGGGGCTGGGCCAGGGAACAGGCAGAAGTTATTGCATGTACACCACCCTTCCTGCTGGGCCTTTGCCCCTTCACAGCATACCCCTTCCAGCCTGGGAGCTTCATGACATGGGATGTGATGGTCCCTGTCCCACAGGCATCCAGATGATGAAGAAATTAACCCATCCAAAGGTCTACACTGTGCCCAAGCCAGCACTAGATACCTCTAAAGGCATAGCCAGCCTCTGCTCAGAACCAAACCAGCTTCTCCTCAAACTAGCCTAGGGCTCTGCAGATGCAGAGTTAAAGCCCCAGGATGAACTCTCCAAGGCTTTCCTACCTTGGGGCAAACACACAGAGGTGTTATTTCTCCTGACTGGGCGTGGCCAGGATGATGGTGAGGACACATTCCCTTCCCACCTCTACGCACCTCCGCAGTGCAGCCCTTTGCTGAGACAAGAGTTATAGGAAAAGAATAGCTCTGTCATCAGCCATGAAGGCAAGCATTCCACACAGGCGCATAAAATAATCTGCAAAATCTGGTTTGGGTTCCCTCTAACATAAATGTCAATGGAAATCACCAACTCAGTTTTTAGGAAACCTGATAATCTGTCATGTGTGTTGCGTGTGATCAAGAAAGACATTGCTTTCTGCCTCTGGCACCACATCATTAATCTCCCCTAACGGCCTGGAGATGAGGGAGCGAGTCTGTGGACAACGTGACCGCCCATCCAATGGTCTTCTCAACCACATCCCTCCGCAGATAGACATCACTCCCAGAATGAGGAACTCAGCTGCCCACAGCCAGCCACATGCATCAGGAACAATCTGACATCTCAAGGTCAGCTCAACTGAAAAAAACATCATGAGATCTCAAGGCAACAGACCTTCCTATGAGGCCAAGGGTGCTTTCTGGCCACAATGCTGCCGGCACAGTCCCCGGTCCTGGTGGGACTGAAGGAGGAAGACGGGTGGAAGGGAGAGGACAGAGCAAGGCAGCCCTGCCAAGACCAAAGGGCTCCACAGTCTCTCCCGCACGTAGTTCTGCTCTCCCCGCAGTCGTTCTGCTGTAATGCACAGACGCTTGGAGCTGGAAGGGAACTCAGAGAGAGTTTGTTTCCATCATTTGAACCGTGACCGGAATGGGAACTACCTTAGAGATTCACCAGGCGGCAGCCTGGGAGGGGAATTCACATCCCTTGCCAGCACCTCCTCAGATAGATGGAGGCACAGCTCCAGTTCTTCACCCAGAGGCAGGTGCAGATATTCATCAAGTGTCATGGGTGGGCAAGACGCCATGTAGGTGCTCCACCAGATGACAGTCACACAAACTCTTATGTAATACAAATTGTGGTAAAAAGCACATGGGGCAGAAAGACCTCCTAACCAAGGGATCTAACTTTATCTGCATCTGGGGAATAGGGAGGACTTGCCTGAGGAGGTGCTGCTGAACCTGAGACTGGAAGGTTAGCCAGACAGAAGGTGGGCAAAGACCTGAGAAGAGGGTCTCTCCCTCCCTCCTCCCCTGCCCCCTCATCCTAGCTTCCTCCTCCTCTAAGTAAGCTGTTCCTTCCAGCCCTGCTGGCCACACTGCTGGCCTCCATGCCCAGTACTATCATTTCCCAGGTCACACCTCTCACCTTCCCCTCACCCAGACTTTTGGATCCTGGTCCTGATGCTAGGACCCCAGCCTCCTCCAAATCCATCACCACTCTGCTGTGGACTTCTCCTGCTGCAGGGCTTCAGACCCCATCCCAGTAGCACCAATCACAGGGCTTCAGACCCCATCCCAGTAGCACCAATCACAGGGCTGGACAGACACACAATGACATTCAGTAACCCATGAATGAAGGGAGTGATGGGCCCATGAGCGTGGCAGGATCTGGAGAAACCCAATGCCTGTTCTTGCCCTGCAGGTGGCCCACAGCATTGGCTGTACTTGTGAGGCCTGAGCAAGGGCCAAGACTGTTATCCCCATAAGAACAGAGCCTTTTTAAAGGCTGGTCTCTCAGCACGTTCTCTGCTTAGTGTCCAAGGCACAGCCTTAGTGAAACTCCCTCCTTCAATTTGTTCATCTCTTAAAGCTTTACAAAGTCCTTTTTTTTTTTTTTTTTCTTTTTTACAGCCACACCTGCAGCATATGGAAGTTCCCAGGCTAGGGGTCAAATCGGAGCTGCAGCTGGGGCCTACACCACAGACACAACAACACCACCGAGCCACATCTGTGACCTATGCTGCAGTTTGCAGCAACTCCAAATCTTTAACCCACTAAGCAAGGGATTGAACTCACATCTTCATGGAAACATCAGGCCCTTAACCTACTGAGCCACAATGGGAACTCCTGCTATAGTTCTCTACTTCTATTTTTTTTCCCTTTCTTCAGAACCTCATAAAGAAGAAATGACTTCAAGATCTTTGTTTCTATCCTGGCACACTGGTGGAGGAGGTCAGAGCAGGAAGGGATTTGACTAGAACCATCACCAAGGGTCTTCTCCCCAACACTCAGGCCCTCCCAGCCAGTCTTCAGGAAAACTGCCCCAAGCGGGGATAGTATCTTGAGCTGGCTAACCTGTGGCAGGGCTGGGATTCTGGCTGTGGCCTTGGCTCTGAGACCACCATCCCACCCTCCCAGTAACTGCTTAGGAAGGATGTCAGGGCTCTGCCCAGGCCAACCTGAGTTTCTCCATGCCAGATTACAGAGAGTCTGATGTTTGGGGACTCACACAGCAAGTGCTCTAAACCCCACATCTGGCCAGCAGGCATCCACCCTCAGCAGCCAGGTATCTTAGCCTAATAGGACAGGCCCCATGCACATTGGAAACAGCCATTTATCCAGACTTATCTCCCCCGTATGCTATCCCCACAGACTCCCAGTACCAAGGGCTGCAGACAAATATCCTGGATACCAAGACACCCTTCCAGGGCCTCTACGCAGCCATGACCTGCCCACCCATCTGGTTGGAAAGGAATGGGAGGAGCTCAGACTGGCTCATCCATCACAACAAAGCAATCATTTGAGCTTGGTGATCCACATGTGTGAGAAGGTGCCAATGCATTGGAGTTTTAAAGCCATAACATCTTCTTTTGCCTCTAGGAGTAGAGACGTGTTATCTTGCAGTCCATTTTTATTTTCTGCGGAAACCACAGGAGTTATATCTGCAAAGGACCCTTTCTCCAGGAAAAGCTAGACGAGGACCTTTAGTCTTCTATGTTGTACAATCTCCTGCCAAGGACTCCAGTCCTTCTTGGAGAGAAGGCATCACAGCCTTGCAGCCCAGGCATAGCCACAGTGCAGCCTATGCAGAACCTGGAGCAAGGCTTTCACTGACGCAGTGGACCAGCGTCCACCCAGCTGTGCGGGGCTTGTGCATAACAGTGACACCATGTGGCAGCAACAGAAACCACAGCCTCTGGCTTGATGGGCTCCCCAGCTCTCTCTCTTCTGGTGTCTGGAAGCAACACCAGCTGCAGGTTCTTGCACAGATCAAGGAGTTTCTTCCCTTCCTACTAATGAAGGCTGGTGAGGACTCCAGTAGTTCACTGCCATTTAGCCACATCTCCACACCTCTCCCAAGCCAGGAAGGGGCCATTCCAGTTTGGCATCCTGTCTTGTTTGATGCCTATAACTTGCCTGGGAGGCGCACACCCATACCTAGATAGACTTTGCAGTTAAGTGTGTCTAGGGGTTAATGACTTTCCTAGAATCACACTTACTAGATGGCAATGCTGGGATTCAAACTGGGCCTGTTTGACTCCAGGCTTCACAATCCTTCGGCCATGCACACAGCAGAAGCCAAAAACTGCAAAGCATCTCAGAGCTACATTGCCTCCGGGTATTGAGTCCCTTTGGGTTTAACCCCATTAAAGCTTCCCTGGAAACCCGACCCCCTCCACACCTTCTCCTGTCAGTGTAACATCTTTGGCATTTGGCTCCTTTGAGCCCATTGGCTCAAAGACCATATGTGCCGCAAGGCATAGGTTTTCGTTTTTGTTGTCTTTTTCCTTTTGCTTAGCTGGCACAAGAAACATGTCTAAGCAATGAGAATAACTTTTGAAAATCAATTTATATTCTGTCAGCCTGAGCATCGTTAACAACCTCTGCTAATACAGCAGTAATGAACACCTGGAAACACAGCAGCTGTTGGGAGAATGAGGTATAAAAAAACACCACGATGACAGCTTGTTTTTCATAAGCTAGATTGGTGCTGTGCAAATGGGAGAGGCAAACAGACACAATGGAAACTAGAGAGAGAGAGAAGAGGAAGGGAAAAGGGAGGAGCAGTTATGTTCTGGAAGGACTTTACTGGGAGAGAGTCCTCACTCCTCCGTTGGTGACCCACCTCCTCTGAACTGGGCACCCTGCGTAAGATACCTGTGTGCTCAGGGATCCCTCTGGCCAATCAGAGGCCAGAAGTCCTGTGTACAGATGCCTCCAGCCTGGGAGTGCATCCAGAGGCACACGAGCTGTCTGAGCAGACCGGGAGGGCCAGGGCAGGAGACATTTAGAGTTGGAATTGAAGCTAGAATCAGAGTTTGTCTGGGGTGCAGGAGAAGAAGCCCCAGCTGACGAGGGGCACTGAGGGTCTTGGGGATTCTGGGTGTGGCCAGAGCATTGGCTCTGGAGTTGGGGGGACAGAAGCCTGTCCACAGGAGGCCTGGGAAAGCAGGATTCACAGGTGACAAGGCAGATGAGAGCTCTGCCCTCCTGCAACACATGGAGGAGGGGCAAGGTCAGCAGAAGAATGTGATACCTTCCCTGGGGAAGGTGCTACTTCAGATGCAGCAGCTTGGAGCATTTTATCAGAAGAGACTGGAGTGAGCAGAGCCTGAGGCCAGGAAGCCTGATCCACAGCCTGGTGGGGAGCCCAGGGAAGACTCCCTCACCAGTCTCCACCTCACCCACCCAGGCCTCAGGGCTTTGTCTTCCTGAGCACACTAGACTTTGCCCTTGCTGGTTCCTCTGCTTGGAACACTATACCCCTCCCCCAACACACAATCACCACCCTTTTCCCTCCCCCTCCCCCCCCCCCCCGCCCCCACCCCCTTGCCTCTCTCACTTAGTTGTGTGACTTCAAGTCCTCTCCAAAAAAAAAAACCACACACACACACACACAAAAAAATCCACATTTGTGGATTAACCCACTGAGCCACAGCAGGAACTCATATAGTAGGATTTAAAATAAACTCAAAGAGCTTCTGGCTGGGATAAAAATTATCAGGCCATTAATTGCCCCTTTAATCCCATTGCAATTGTTACAAGGTTCTCGAGCCCCTCCTGAGTAACTTGGCCTACCCCTTCCTGTCCTCTACTAGGAAAAAGTATTTGACCCACTCCTCACCCTGCCCCTATAAGGGCAATATATGCCCCCAAGCAACCAGTAAGTGTATGGTAAGACTTCTCCTCACTCCTTTGTCCTGGGGCTAGAAAAGCAGACATGACCACGCCACACCGTAGGGGTAGGCTCTCCCTGATCATCAGGAAGTCGTCCAGGACCTCTTAAAGCAATAAACTTATCTTTCTTTTCACCTGGCTATGAGTCTGGAGATTCTTTTTCCAGCCCAAACACTGACCACTACGTTAGTGTCTAGACATGGTGTCTCTGGATTGTTTTTATTACTGCAACTTTGCAATAAGCTTTTATTTATTTTCTTTTTTTTTTTTTTGAAATTACTTGGGAATTTTATTTTCTGTTTAATAAACTACGTTAGTTTTCTGAAAAAATCCATCTACTATCAAGGCAGTAAAAAAAAAGGAAATTTTTTTTTCTTTTTATGGCTGCACCTGTGGCATTTGGAAGTTCCTGTGCTAGGGGTTGAGTCAGAGCTGCAACTGCTGGCCTACACCACAGCCACAGCAATGCCAGATCCAAGCTGCATCTGCAACTTATGTTGCAGCTTGTGGCAATGCCAGATACTTAGCCCACTGAGTGAGGCCAGGGACTGAACCTGCATCCTAACAGAGACAATATCAGATCCTTAACCTGCTGAGCTGTGACAGAAATTCCTGCAGTAAGGTTTGAAGTCAGGATATGTGAGAGTCCTCCCACTTTACTTTTCTTTCTCCAAAAAAGAAATTTTTGGCTACTTGTAGTTCCTTACAATTCCATATGAATTTGAGGATCAATGTTTCATTTGTGCAAATAAAAAAAAAAGGTCATTGGAGTTTTGATAGAGGTTGCACTGAATCTGTAGGTCATTTTGGGAAGGTGTGTCATTTTAGCAATCCTGTCCTCCAACCCATGGATATGAGATGTCTTTTCATTTAATGAGATCTTTTTAAATTTCTTCCAGCAACATCTTAGGGTTTCGCTGTATAAGACTTTCACCTCTGGAGTTTCTGTCGTGGCTCAGTAGTTAATGCATCCGACTAGGAACCATGAGGTTGTGCCCACTGGCCTTGCTCAGTGGGTTAACGATTTGGCATTACCATGAGCTGTGGTGTAGGTTGCAGACGTGGCTCGGATCCCATGTTGCTGTGGCTCTGGTGTAGGCTGGTGGCTACAGCTCCAATTAGACCCCTAGCCTGGGAACCTCCATATGCCATGGGAGCAGCCCCAGACCAGGCAAAAAATACCAAAAAAAAAAAAAAAAAAGACTTTCACCTCTTTGGTTGAATATATACCTAGAAATTTTCTTATTTGGGGTGCTATTGTAACTTGAATTGTTATTTTCAGTTCTTTTCAAACTGTTCACCACTCTTATACAAAATCACAATGGATTTGTGTGTGTTGACCTTGCACCCTGCAACTCTGCAGAATGTATTAGTTCTAATAGTTATTTTGTGGATTCTTAGGGATCTTCTATGTGTAGAATTATGTCATCTGCAAATAAAGATGTTTTCTTTTCTTCCTTCACAATTTGGAAACTTTTATTTCTTTATCTGTCTAAATACGCTGGCTATGACTTTCACAGCAATGTTGACTAGACCTTGGCATTCTTGTCTTACTCCAGATCTTAAAGGAAAAGCCTTCAGTTTTTCATCATTGTGGTTCTTTAATAAATGCCTTTTATCATGTGAAGGAAGTTCCTGTCTATTCCTACTCTACTGAGTGTTTTTTATCATGAAAAAATATTGACTTGTTCAACTGTCTTTTCATATCTATTAAGATACATATGGGTTTTCTCACCTCCATTCTATTAATGTGGTACATTACATTGATTAGTTTTCTTATGTTGAACTACCATTGCATTCCTGGGGTAAATCCCACTGGTCATGTGGTATAATCCTTTTAATGTGCCCTTGGATTTGGTTTGCTAGCACTTTGGCATGGCGAGGTTGTATCCATATATGTAAGGCCTACTGGTCTATAGTTTTCTTGTGGTATCTTTGTCCTGCTTTGGCATCAGAGCCCAGGAAATTTTTAAGGATTGAATTGTGTCCACCCTTAAAAATCCATATGTTGAAGCCCTAGTCCCAATGTGACTGTATTTGGAAATAGAGCTTTTAAGAATATAATTAAAGGGAGTTCCTGTCATGGCTCAGCAGAAACAAATCTGACTAGCATCCATGAGGATACAGGTTCATTCCATGGCCTCACTCAGTGGGTTAAGGAGCCAGCCTTGCTGTGAGCTGTGGTGTAGGTCATAGACATGGTTCAGATCCCAAATTGCTGTGGCTGTGGCACAGGCCAGTGGCTACAGCTCCAATTCGACTCCTACCCTGGGAATCTCCATATGCTGTGGGTGTGGACCTAAAAAGACAAAAAAGACCAAAAAAAAAAGAATGTAATTAAATGAAGTCATAAGGAGGGGGGGCCTATTTGATAGAACTTACATTCTTATAATGAGAGGAAGAGACACTAGAGAAAGGAAAGTCCACATAAGGACCCTGCAAGAAGATGGCTGTTTGCTAGCCTAGAAGTCTCACCGGAAACCACCACTGCTGGTGCCTTGATCCTAGGCTTCTAGCCTCCAGAACTGTGAGAAACTATTCAACTATTGCTAAGCCACCCAGTCTATAATATCATATTATGGCATCCTGAGTTAACTGAAACAGAAGTATTCTCTGCTCTTCTATTTTGGAAGAGTTTAAGTAGGATTGGTGTTAACTTTTAAAAAAAATTTGGCATTTAGGAAAATTCACCAATAAAACCATCTGATCCTGGACTTTTCTTTGTTAAGAGGTTTTTATTCTTTGCTACACAAATGGGTGTTCCTCCAAGTTAGGATATATTGCCCAAGACCTTTTTTTTTTTATGGTTGATTTACAATGTTCTGTCCATTTATACTGTACAACAAAGTGACCCAGTTATATATTTATATACATTCTTTTTTTCACATTATCCTCCATCACATTCTATCACAAGTTATTACATATAGTTCCCTGTGTTACACAGCAGGATCTCATTGCTTATTCACACAAAATGCAATAGTTTGCATCTACAAACTCCAAACTCTCAGTACCTCCCACTCTCTCAACCACAAGTCTGTTCTCCAAGTCCATGAGTTTGTTTCTTTTCTGTAGATAGGTTCATTTGCGCCATTATTAGAGTCCAGATATAAGTGATATCATACAGTATTTGTCTTTCTCTTTATGACAATTCACTTAGTATGAGAGTCTCTAGTTCCATCCATGTTTCTGCAAATGACATTATTTTGTTCTTTTTTTTTTTTTTTTTGTCTTTCTGTCCTTTTAGGGCAACACCCATGGCATATGGAGGTTCCCAGGCTAGGGGTCTAATCAGAGCTGTAGCTGCTGGCCTACACCACAGCCACAGCAACACCAGATCCAAGCCACATCTACGACCTACACCGCAGCTCACAGCAATGCCAGATCCTTAACCCACTGAGCAAGGCCAGGGATCAAACCCGAATCCTCATGGTTCCTAGTCGGATTCATTTCTACTGTGTTCTTTTTTAATGGCTGAGATATGTGTGTGTGTCTGTCTGTGTGTGTGTATCACATCTTCCTAAACCATTCATCTGCCATTTGGACATTTAGGTTGTTTCCATGTCTTAGCTATTGTGAATAGTGCTGCAATAAACATACAGGTTGATGTATCTTTTTCAATGAAAGTTTTGTCTGGATATATGCCCAGCAGAGGAATTGCTGTATCATATGGTAGTTCTATATTTAGTTTTCTGAGGTAGTTCCATACCATTTTCTGTACTAGTGTACCAACTTACATTCCCACCAACATTGTAGGAGGGTTTCCTTTTCTCCACACCCTCTCTGGCATTTGTTATTTGTAGACTTACTAATGATGGCCATTCTGACCTGTGAGGTGGTACCTCACTGTAGTTTTGATTTTCATTTCTCTGATACTTAGTGACATTGAGCACTTTTTCATGTGCCTGTTGGTCATCTGTATGTCTTCTTTGGAGAAATGTCTATTTAGGTCTTCTGCCCATTTTTCAATTGGACCGTTTTTGTTTGTTTGTTTGTTTGTTTGTTTTTGCTGTTAAGTTGTATGAGTTGTTTGCATATTTTGGAGATTAAGCCCTTGTTGGTTGCATTGTTTGAAACTATTTTCTCCCATTTCAAAGGTTGTTGGGTGTTAAGTTCTCCTACTATTATTGTATTCTCATCAATTTCTCCTTTTAGGTCTGTTAGTAATTTTTGTGTGTATCTTGGTGCTCCTATATTAGGGTCATATATATTGATGATTGTAATATCCTCTTCTTAAATGGATCCTTTTATCATTAAATAGTGCCCTTCTTGATCTTAAATGGCCATCTTGATCTTGCCCCATTTTTTAATGTCATCAGACATGGAAATCAGCCCAAATCATAGAAGGTCATAGAATGAGAAATTAGATCTCAAGTGTCCAAATTGGCCAGTCAGACACTTCTATCAAGTGAATAACGCTCTAGGGTCACTTAGTATCCTTTAGTGGCTAAAGACTATTTTTACTGTTTGCTACACAAATGGGTGCCTATCCATGTTAGGTTATTTTTCCCAAGTTTTTTTTTTTATGAACATCATTAGACTGTTAAGAGAGGTTTTTGATGACCAGTTTGATCTCTTTACTCATTATAAGTCTGCTGAGATTTTCTATTTCATCTTGTGTCAATTTTGGCAATTTTTTTGTTTCTAAGAATGAGTCCATCTCATTTACATTATGGGGGGCAGTATACAGTAATCCATGGTATTCTCTTACAATCCATTTACTTTCTATAAGGTTGGTATAATTTCCCACTTTAATTTTTGGTAACAGTTATTTATGGCCCTCTCTTTTTTTCATAGTCTAATTAAAGGTTGCCAATTTTGGTGATCTTTTCAAAGAAATAACATTTGGTTTTGTTGATTTTCTCTATTGTTTTCCTGTCTTTCTTTTTTTTTTTTTTTTAATTTGGTCTTTTTTAGGGCCACACCCATAGCATATAGAAGTTCCCAGGCTAGAGATTGAATCGGAAATGCAGCTGCTGGCCTACACCACAGCCACAAAAACACAGGATCCAAGCCACATCTGTGACCTACACCACAGCTCACAGCAATGCCAGAACCTTAACCCACTGAGCGAGGTCAGGGATTGAACCCGCGTCTTCATGGATACTAGTCAAGTTCGTTAACCACTGAGACATGATGGAAACTCCTCTCTATTGTTTTTCTATTCTCTCTTCTATTTTATCTCTATTCTAATTACTATGACCCTGTATTTTCTGTTAGCTTTGGATTTAGTTTGCCTTTATTTTGATATTTTCTTCAGTTGTAAAATTAAGTTGGTGACTTGAGATCTTTCTTCTTTATGTTTGCTTTTATAGCTATAAATTTCTGTCTGAGCACTGTTTCACCATATCTTAAAATTTTTGGTGCATTGTGCTTTAGTTTTCATTTATCTCAAAGTATTTTGTAATTTATTTAGTGATATCTCCTTTGACACATTGGTTGCTTAAGAGTGTGTTGTTTCATTTCTATGTATTTTCTTATTTTCCAGTTTTCCTTCATTTATTTACTTCTAGATTCATTCCACTGTGGCTGGAAAAGACACTTTTATGTTTTAAAATTTTGATGTTTTAAAATTTATGTAGAATTGTTTCATGGCCTAAATAAATATGACATATCCTGGAGAAAGTTACAAAGACACTTGAGAAGAAGGTATATTCTTTTGTGATTGGATGGAGTGTTTTTGCTTTTGTTTTTGTTTTTTATGACTGTACCCATGGTATACGGAAGTTCCTGGGCTAGGGGTCAAATCAGAACTGTAGATGCTGGTCTATGCCACAGCCACAGCAACACCAGAGCCAAGCCACATCTGTCATCTATGCTGCAGCTTGCAGCCATGCCAGATCATTAACACACTGAGTGAGGCCAGGTATGGAACCCAAATCCTCATGGACACTATATCATGTTCTTAACCTGCCAAGCCATAATGAGAATTCTTGGTGGAGTGTTCTTTTTATGTTTGTTAATTCTGATTGGTTTATAGTACAGTTCAAGTCCTCAATTCCCTTATTGCTCTTCTGTCCTAGATGTCCTGTCATTGAAAATAGGGTGTTAAACTTTTATATTATTGTTGTAGCATTATCTATTTCTCCTATTTTGTCAATATTTGCTTTACATATTTTGAAGCTCTGTTGTTTGGTGTGTACGTGTTTCAAATTTTTCTATCTTCTTGATAACTAGAAACTTTTCAAAAACATATTATGTTCTTCTTTGTCTCATCATAGTAATTTTTAAATGAAAAATCTATCTTTTCTGATATTGGTATAGCCACTCCAGCTCTCTTTTTCCTTCCTTTCACTTTCATCCTATTTGTGTCTTTGGGTCTAAAGATGGTTTATTGTAAGCACCATACAGTTGGATCATTTTTTTTTAAATCTGTCCTGCCAATCTCTGTGTTTTATTTGGTGAGTTTAATCCTTTTACATTTAAAGTGATTGCTGATAGTAAAGAACTTACTTCTGCCACTTGTTTTTTTTCCTATATTTTATGTTATTTTTCTCCATTTCTCCAATAACAACTTCGTGTTTGAATGATTTTTTTCTAGTATACCTTTGTGATTCTCTCTTCATTTACTTTTTTGCATATTTTTATTTATTTTCTTAGTGCTTACCATGGAGATTACAGCTGACATCTTAAATTTATTACAACCTAATTTCTGTTGATACAAGCTTAGTTTAAATAGCATACATTAGGAGTTCCCGTCGTGGTGCAGTGGTTAACGAATCCGACTAGGAACCATGAGGTTGCGGGTTTGGTCCCTGCCCTTGCTCAGTGGGTTAACGATCCGGTGTTGCCGTGAGCTGTGGTGTAGGTTGCAGACGCGGCTCGGATCCCGCGTTGCTGTGGCTCTGGCATAGGCCGGTGGCTACAGCTCTGATTCGACCCCTAGCCTGGGAACCTCCATATGCCGTGGGAGCGGCCCAAGAAATAGCAAAAAGACAAAAAAAAATAAAATAAATAGCATACATTATCTTTAATCCTATCCCACTTTGTCTTCCTTTTGTGTTATTATCATCATAAATTTACATCTTTATATGTTGTGTGCTCTTTAACATAGATTTATAATCACTGTTTAAGCATTTGTCTTTTAAATCACATAAGAAACAAAAAGTGATATTATAAAGCAAAAATGCAAATATTAACTTTTTATATTAACCTATGTAATTAACTTTAGTGGAGAGCTTTATTTCTTCATATAGCTCTGAGTTACCTTCTAATGTCCTTTCATTTCAACCCAAAAGGGTCTCAGCATTTCTTTAGGATAAATCTACTAGCCACAAACTCTCTTAAATTTTGTTTATCTAAGAATGTCACAAAGCTACTTTGGTCCAAATAGTAAGGTTGTAGTTTCCATTGCAGCTCAAAGGTAATGAACATGACTAGTATCCATGAGGATGCACGTTTGATCCATGGCCTTGCTCAGTGGGTTAAAGGATCTGGCATTTCTGTGAGCTGTGGTGTAGGTCACAGACACGTCTCAGATCTGGCATTGCTATGGCTATGGCATAGGCCAGTGGCTTTATCTCTGATTCAACCCCTAGCCTGGGAACTTCCATATGCCACATGTAGGGCCCTAAAAAAGATCCAAAAAAATATGGTACTGGCACAAAAACAGACATATAGTTCAATGGAATAGAATAGAGAACCCAGGGAGTTCCCGTCGTGGCGCAGTGGTTAACGAATCCAACCAGGAACCATGAGGTTTCGGGTTCAGTCCCTGCCCTTGCTCAGTGGGTTAACGATCCGGCATTGCCGTGAGCTGTGGTGTAGGTCGCAGACGTGGCTCGGATCCCGCATTGCTGTGGCTCTGGTGTAGACTGGCAGCTACAGCTCCGACTCGACCCCTAGCCTGGAAACCTCCACATGCCGCGGGAGCGGCCCAAGAAATAGCAAAAAAAAAAAAAAAAGAATAGAGAACCCAGAAATAAACCCACACACTTATAGTTAATTAATCTATGACAAAGGAGGCAAAAATATACAATGGGGAGAAAACAATTTCTTCAGTAGTGGTACTGGCAAAACTGGATGGCTACATGTAAAAAAATGAAATTATAACATTCTCTAACACCATATGTAAAATAAACTCAAAATGGACTAAAGACCTAAATGTAAGACCAAGACCAAGTACCATAAAATTCCTAGAGGAGAACATAAGCAGGGCACTCTTTTTTTTTTTTTTGTCTTTTGAGGGCCACAGATGAAGGTTCCCAGGCTAGGGGTCCCATCAGAGCTACAGTTGCTGGCCTACACCACAGCCACAGCAATGCTGGATCCTTAACCTACTGAATAGGCCAGGGGTCAAACCTGTGTCGGGACACTCTCTGACATCAGTCTTAGTAATAATTTTTTGAATCTGTCTTCTCAGGCAAGGAGGAAAATAGTGAAAATTTAAAAATGGTATCTAACTTAAAAGATTTTGCACAGCAAAGGAAACCATAAACAAAATGAAAAGACAATGTACTGAATGAGAGAAGATATTCACCAATGATATGTCTGATCATTAATATCCAAAATATATAAACAGCTCAAATGACTCACCATTAAAAAAAAACCCGGAGTTCCCATTGCGGCGCAGTGGTTAACGAATCCGACTAGGAACCGTGAGGTTGAGGGTTCGATCCCTGCCCTTGCTCAGGGCAGGGACTCAGATACAGAGAACAAACTAGAGGTTTGTTGAAGGGAATGGTGAAGGAGGAGCAAAATAGGGTAAGGGGATTAAGAGTTACACACTACAAGGTATAAAATAAATAAGATACAAGGATGTGATGTCCAGCACAGGGAATATTGCCAATATTTTGGGACGGTTTGGTTTTGTTTTCGTTTTTATTGTGGTTTTGGGTTTTGTTTTTTGGCTATGCCTACAGCATGTGAAAATTCCTGGGCCAGGGATCAAACCTGTGCCATTGCAATGACCAGAGTCACAGCAGTGACAATCAATGCTGGATCCTTAACCCACCAAGCCACCAGGAAACTTCAGTATAGCCCATATTGTATACTAATTTTAATGAAGTATAATCTATAAAAATGTCACATCACTATGTTGTACTGCTGAACCTAATATAACATTGTAAATCAACTATACTTCAATTTAAAATAAGAATATCTTAGAGTTCCTGTTGGACCTCAGCAATAATGAACCCAACTAGTATCCATGAGGATGTGGGTTTGATGCCTGGTCTCACTCAGTGGATTAAGGATCTGGCATTGCTGTGAGCTATGGTGTAGGTCGCAGACATGGCTCAGATCCTGCATTGCTGTGACTATGGTGTAGACCAGCAGGAGTAGCTCTGATTCAACCCCTAGCCTTAGAACTTCCATATGCTGCAAGAGAGCCCTCACCCAAACAAAAAACAACAACAAAAGAATATCTTAATTTCCTCTTCATTTTTGAAGAAAAATTTACCAGACATAGTATTCTTGGATAACAGGGTTTTTGTTTTTTTTTGTTGTTTTTTTTTTTTGTCTTTTTGCTATTTCTTTGGGCCGCTCCCACAGCATATGGAGGTTCCCAGGCTAGGGGTTGAATCGGAGCTGTAGCCATTGGCCTATGCCAGAGCCACAGCAACGCGGGATCCAAGCCGCGTCTGCAACCTACACCACAGCTCACGGCTACGCCAGATCCTTAACCCACTGAGCAAGGGCAGGGACCGAACCCGCAACCTCATGGTTCCTAGTCGGATTCGTTAACCACTGCGCCATGACGGGAACTCCTGGATAACAGGTTTTTACTCTCTCAGCATTTTAAATATCATTCCACTGCCTCTGATCACCATAGTTTCTGATTAGAAGATGGCTGTTAATCTTATGAATCATTTTTTGTACTTGACATGCTGCTTCTCTCTTGCTCTTTTTCTCTTTGTCTTTAATGTTAATAGTTTGATTATAGTGTGCCTCACTGTGGTTCTCTTTGCATTTCTCCTGCTTGGATTTGCTTAAATTTCTTGTCACTGTACACTCGTTAATGTATTCATTCATGTTTTCCATAAACTTGAGGAGTTTCCAGCCAGTATTTTTTCAAATTTTTTTCTGCCCCTTCCCTTCTTCTCTCCCTCTCCCTTTCTCCATCTCCTTCTTCCTCTGTCTCTCTTTCTCTCAATCTCTCTCTTTCTCCCCTCCCCTCTCCTCTTTCTGGGACTTCCACATGTATATTGGTCTGTTTTACAGTATCTCCTTTGTTCCTTCAGCTTTTTCATATTTCTTCTTTCTTTTTACTTTCTACCCTGATTTTAGCTGTCCTACCTTCAAGGTCACTGATGCTTTCTTCTGCCTGATCAAATCTTCTGTAGAACCTCTCTAGTAAACTTATTTTGTCTATTGTAATTATCAGGTTCAGAATTTCTATTTAGCTCCTTTCTATACTTTCTCTTTGCTGATACTCTCTACTTTTCCATACACCATTCTGATTCTTTCAGTTCTTTGTTCATGTCTTTCTCCAATTCATATATAAGATAGTTAATTTAAAGTCTTTGTCTAGTTAGTTCAATGCTTGGGCCTTCATGGGAATGGCACCTATCAATTTCTTTTTTCCTATTGAGAATTGGAAATTTTGAATATTGCAATATAATAGCTCTGGAGATCAGATGATGCCCCGTACCCATGGATTGCCATTTTTGTTTATTGATGGCTGCAGTCATCCTTTTGTTTAGTGACTTTTCTGTACTAATTTTTGCAAAATCTATATTCCTTGTTTTATATGGTTGCCAAAGTCTCTGTTTTCTTATCTCTGTGGTGAGTCAGTGACCTGACAGTGATTTCTTTGAATGTGTGGATCCAATTTTAAAAGAAAAGAAAAAAAAGGGTATCTTGTCCCTTTAAATTCTTTCAACAGAAGTTGCTTCAGCCAGAGTGGTTGAAACAATGGCCAGCATCTATGCCGGCTCCTTAATTACCCATCAAGGCAAAATAAAACACGCAATCCTATTTTTGGAGGCCAAGTTTTATTGCCCACATTGGCACCAGAAAGCACACAAGGAAGACAAGCCATCTTCCCCACAACTGCTTACATCAAGCCTGGAGAGTAGAGGATGGTAGCTGCTATACAAATACCAAAGTTTGCCAAACTTCTCTTCATCAAACACTCCCCTGGATGCTGCAAGGATTTGACTATATTCCAGAGTTCTGAAATAGCTGATTATGATAGTTTATGCCAGTTCAGGAAGTGTTTTGATAGAACAACCAATTCTACTCTGCCATCTTCTATAATATGTAACCAGTTGTTTATTTACCATTTTCTGGATCACTTTTCTACTTTTTCCATGGTTGGGTCTATATTCAGGCTTCCTCTCTCTTTGGGATAAAGTTTTGGTCCTTTGTACTTACTTGGGAAATCAACCATCTATTGAGTTGTATTTAGCAGCTTCAAAACCCTAATTCAATCCCCTCCACATTTGAGGTCCTACCCCTCCTTTCCAGGCCCTGTACTTTTTCTTTTTTTTTTTTTTTTTTTGTCTTTTTAGGGCCATGAGGCACATGGAGGTTCTTAGGCTAGGGATTGAATCACATCTGTAGCCACCGGCCTAAACCAGGGCCACAGCAAGGTGGGATCCAAGCCACATCTGCGACCTACACCACAGCTCGTAGCAATACCAAATCCTTATTCTGCTGAACGAGACCAGGGATTGAATCCGTGTCCTCATGGATGCTAGTCAGATTCGTTAACCGCTGAGCCATGATGGGAATGCCCAGGCTCTGCCCTTTAGATCCCTGCTTCTGTTCCATTATGAAGATGCGACACTTTCTTCAGGGGCATGAAGTTTAACATACAATGAAAGGGGTTTTTTTTTCCTAATTATTGTTCAATTTCTAAAATTTTGCAGACTTTTTTTTATTAATTAGACCAAATTCAAGTTTATCCTTGAATAGACTGCACTCCACTCACTTGTATTCCAAGAGAATTTCCTGGGTGCTTGAGAAATGGAGTTCCTGGGAGGGGCTGTGGACCTGCACATTAACTTTGAGTCTGATGTAGGGAGTTGGTCCTGTTGCAATGCCATCCATCATGTGGATTCTGGCAAAACACACTGGGGCCAACAGGACTAGCTAGCAATTTATCCCTTTTGTTGAGAGTTTTCCAAAGAACCAGTTCAACTATTTATTTACGGCTTGGGATTTCTAATTCAGTAATTTCCATTCCTAACTACTAATTCCTTTGTCCTGATTTCCTTATGTTTACTTTATTCTTCTCTTTTTTAACTTGAATTCAAGCTTACTTTATTTCTCTTTCTGCCTAACATTGAAAGCATTTAGGGTCATGAATTTGCTTCATTATAACTTTGACAAATTTCCTAGGTCTTGATAAATAACATTTTCACATTGCTGTTAATCTTAAATGTTCAGCATTGTGGTTTCAAATTTGTCTTTGATTCAGAAGTTATTTGGTAAATGGTTGCAGTATTTTATGCTTATTTAATCTACACATGGATGGGGTCTTTTGTTTTTACTTTTGTTATTTGTCTCCATTTTCACTGCACTGGGTCAAAGCACTGACCTATAAATTTCTGTTAGAAGGAATTTACTGGAAATTTCTTCTTGGCTGTTGCCTAATGAATGAAATATTTTTTGTAAGAGTCCCATGGGCACTGAGAAAGAGCATGGCTTCTTAGTCTGAAGGGCACAGAGTTTGGTGTGTAAGTTTTAGGTCACCCCCCTGATTACACCACTAAGAGTCTCCACGTCCTTATTGATGCATCCAACCCTCAGAGCTATGCTATAGTTTTTCAGTATTACTGTGCTTCTTTCACATTTCCTTGGGTTCATGTTTGCAGTTGAAGGAGGGTGATGTCAGCCAAGGGAATGCTGATGTTAACAAAGAAATACAAGTGGAAAATATCACTGAACAAAGGAGAGGCAGCACATACATCCACAGTCAGTGGCAGGAGCCCCTGTTTCCCCTGCAGAGCCCTGGCTGCCCATTGAAGGCAAGTGACACCCTAGCCTGGGACCTGCTGCTCATGGGACATCTTCAGGCTGCTCCATGGTCCAATTCTGCATGTTAGGAGATTTTCCAGATTGCATTGTTTTGGGTGACCAATCTATAGAAAGGGCTTGGAGAGTTGGGCAGAAATATAACACCAAGTTAAGGGAATTGAATTATACTACCAGCCCCTGCTTAAAACCATATCCATCCTCCCCTAATTCTGCCCCATTGATAGCTTTAGCCTCTGTGGCCCCTTAGAAGCAGAACTAAGATGGCCAAAGAGGAAGTTTTCAGTATGACTTTCAAAGGCCTTCTGGATCTTCCTCTGCTCACATTATACAAGGCCCAGTAAATTGCCCAGGCCGCAAGCAATGTCCACTGACTAATCCAGTGCTAGATGGAAAAGAGGCACGTTTTTATTCTCTCTCTCACACTTTTCTCCTCCCCTCTTCTACTTTTTATTGATCTTTGGAATCTTAGAATCAGTTGCTCTTTGTTTTGATATTAGATCACTAGTATCTTTTCATGACTTGTATTAAAATAGTCATACATGCTTCACAAATAAAACAGGAAAACACAAATTAAGGCCATGACAGAACACTCCTCTACACCCACCCTATTGGCAAACACTGAAAATCTGACAGTACCAAGTACCGGCAAGCACCATGGACACATAGGAACTCTCAGACACTGCCAGGAAGAATGCAAATTGCTGCTAACACTTTGAAAAACAGTTTGGTCTTGGAGTTCCCATCATGGCGCAGCGGAAACAAATCCAACTAGGAACCATGAGGTTGTGGGTTCGATCCCTGGCCTCGCTCAGTGGGTTAAGGATCAGGCGTTGCCATGAGCTGTGGTGTAGGTTGCAGATGCAGCTGGGAACTGTGGATGTGGCTCTGGCATAGGCTGGTGACAACAGCTCCGATTAGACCCCTAGCCTGGGAAATTCCATATGCCACAGGTGTGGCCCTAAAAATACAAAAGACAATAAAAAGAAAAAGAAAAAAAGAAAAACAGTTTGGTCTTATCTAGGAAAATTGAAAATATGCTTGTCTTATGACCAAAAATCCCCTTTCTGGGTAAATGGCCCAGGGAAACATGAGCACAGATGTACATATACAAGGATGATCATAGCAGAAATACCTGTATTAATTAATCAAATGTCCGGCATAATCCTTCTGACCATCAAAAGTGGAATGGATCAATAAACTGGGGATGTATTTATACAATGGAAAAATAAATAAACTATGGTACATACAACTTTCACAAACATAATGTCAAGTGAAACAGTAGGACCCAAAACACTACATGGAGAACTGTACACAATCACCAGCCCAAATCCCTACCCCAAACTGCAGACTATACACCACTACCCACTTTTTCACATGCATCACAAAATCAACACACACACACTGAAGTCCTGATCTCGCCCCCCCAGGTCTGCTTCTCCCATCAGCTTGGTTAATGGTGATTCCACCTTCCCTTCAGGCCAAATACCCTGCAGTCATTGTTGCTGCTCCTCCTTTCATGTCTAAATCTGATGCCTACTTGCTTCACTCCAAGCTCTACCCAGAGTCTGGCCACCAATTCTTCTCAAACCCTGGTCCAAGCCACCCTTATCTCTCACTGCACTCATCAACAGCAACTTCAGATCTCCATGCTCCTCCCAATACTGACAAGTCTCGCAACCCAACATGGTCTGGTCTTCTGTGACCCCTATTCTGCCCCTTGTTCACCCTGCATCAGTCACTCTGGCTTCTCTCTTAGGCCTTGGACACGACAATCATGGTCCTGCCTCAGGACCTTTGCGCCTCCATTCCCTCAATCTGGAACACTCTTTGTACCCATGGGCCCTCTCCATCACTTTCTTCAGATGTCTGTGTTCAGATGTCAGCCTTCTTTGGAACACCCAATGTAAAACTGCTCCCTCAAACTTTTCTTTATGGCTCAGGGAGTTAAGAACCCAACATAGGAGTTCCCGTCATGGCGCAGTGGTTAACGAATCCAACTAGGAACCATGAGGTTGCGGGTTCGGTCCCTGCTCTTGCTCAGTGGGTTAAGGATCCGGCGTTGCCATGAGCTGTGGTGTAGGTTGCAAACGCGGCTCAGATCCTGCGTTGCTGTGGCTCTGGCATAGCCTAGTGGCTACAGCTCCGATTCGACCCCTAGCCTGGGAACCTCCATATGCTGCGGGAGCGGCCCAAAGAAATAGCAAAAAAAAAAAAAAAAAAGACAAAAAAAAAGAACCCAACATAGCATCCATGAGGATGTAGGTTCAATCCCTTGCTTCACTCAGTGGGTTAAGGATCCAGTGTTGCTGCAAGCTGCAGCTTAAGTCACAGATGTGGCTCAGATCCCGTGTCGCCATGGCTGTGGCGTGGGTCTCAACTGCAGCTCTGATTTGACCTCTAGCCTGGGAACTTCCATCTGCCATGGGTGAGGCCCAATAAAACTGCCCCCTCTTCTCCCCTTGGCATCCCCATGCCTGAGCCCCACTTTAGCTTGCTCATACTTCTGCACTTTTTGACATTGTCTGTAACTTGCTTATTTCTTTATTGCCTTCCCCAGCCCACCACCACATGGAGAACATCAGCTCCATGAAGACAGGGATATTTTCCTGGTTTGTGCCATGCTGTGCTCCAATGCCTGGAAATGGCCTGGGACATAGTATGCACGTATTTTAGCTTAGCATCCTAGAAATCAGAGCCTGAGATCAAATATGTGTGCCAATGCTTCCCAGGAGAAAGAGTGAGAGAAAGAAAAGGGAACCCAGAAGGAGGAAAAGCAAATCCTGACAGTGCTCAGCCAACTGGGACACAGCCTGAGGCCAAAGTGCTGCAGGAAGGGGCAGCCCAGGGTGCTATGTGCTTGCTCCTCTCACTGGCCGAGCTCTACTCCCTAGGGCACTGACTTCGTTCCCCGCCTCTCTAAGCAGCTCCTGTTGGTCTGCTGGGTCAGATCTGGGCAGGGAGCTGCAGAGACAGGATTCAGAGCTGACTCTCACTCTTGGCCCCAGGGATGCCCACATGCTATGTCTCCAGAAAGCACAAGAGCCATGCCCAGGACCACTAAGCCTGGAAGTGAGGTGAGCAGCCATAGCCAGGCATATCCAGGCCTAAGCAAACAGTGGGACATAAGAAAATTGTATATTTGCTCCATGTATTTGCTGGTAAATGTATCCACTCTTCCGAACTGACTCGAAATGTCACTTTAACATAGAATAAATTTTTGGAGTCACTGATTTGATTGATTGATTGATTGATTGTCTTTTTAGGGCCACACCACGGCATTTAGAAGTTCCCAGGCTAGGGGTTGAATTGGAGCCTGCGGCTGCCGGCCTACATCACAACCACAGCAACAGGGGATCTGAGCCATGTCTGCGACCTACACCACAGCTCATGGCAATGCTGGATCCTTAACCCACTGAACGAGGCCAGGGATCAAACCCACATCCTCACGGATACTAGTCAGGTTCATTACCGCTGAGCCACTATGGGAACTCCTGGAGTCACTCATTTTAAATTACTATTTTACATTATTTACTGTCTTCAATTATTTTTAGAAATACATTATTATTCTGTTTTGCTCTCTTATTTATAACAATACATATGACTCATGGTGTGGCTTAAGGGTTTCATAAAGTCAGGCCTGATTGCTTCCTGCTGGCACATTTGTCCCAGGATGTCCCTATTTTATCCGCTTGTTCCTCCTTGAACAGTGAGGAGTCTGACATTGAGCCCAAACCAAGAGAATCGTTCTCCTTGCACCCCCTCACTCTCCACATGGGTATCTTTTTTTTGCTTTTCTTTTTTTTTTTTTTTTTTGCTTTTTAGGGTCACACCTGTGGCATATGGAAGTTCCCAAGCTAGAGGTTGAATTGAATTGGAACTGCAACTGCAACCTACACCATAGCTCAAGGCAATGCCAGATCCTTAACCCGCTCAGCAAGGCCAGGGATTGACCTCATCCTCATGGATACTAGCTGGGTTCACGTCCCTCTGAGTCACAACCGGAACTCCCCCAACATGGACGTCTTGACAGTTTCTGTCTCAGATCCCATGTGGTGGGTTGCAGCTGGTTCAGTGGTCCGGGCTCCTAGAAGAGGGAGCAGGACCAGGTACAGAGTGCTGGAGGGCAGACTTCGTCTTTCCCTAGGCCAGCAGCCAGGAAGTCTGGGCGGGATATTCCTGGCCATGTGGCCTACATCAGGGCTCCAGACAGGGGCTCCAGGTGTGTGGGTACACAGAGTCATACTTAGACACTCATGGTCACAGCCAGCATAAATAACACCAAGAGCACTGAGCATGGCAAAAAGTAGTAAGATCATACCTTTGTTTACAACACAACTTTTTTTTTTTTTGAGTGAGGAAAACAATACGTTGCATTGGTTTTTTATTAAAGTATAGTTGATTTATAATGTCGTGCCAACTTCTGCTGTACCGCAAAATGACCCATATACATACATTCCCTTTCTTATATTATCTTCCATCATGGTCCATCCTAAGAGACTGGGTATAGTTTCCTGCGCTATACAGCAGGACCTCATTGCTTATCTGCCCTAAATGCAGTAGTTTGCATCTACTAACCCCAAACTCTCAGTCCACCCCCACTCCCTGCCCCACCCCCTTGGCAACCACAAGTCTATTCTCCATGTCTGTGGGTCTGTTTCTGTTCTGTAGATAGGTTCATTTGCACCATATTTTAGATTCCACATATAAGACAACACAATGCATTTAATTGTAAGGTCCTACAATTTAGTTGTTGATAATAGTTGTGTTTGACAACCTGTTTGTAAACTTCCCAAATATCTGGCTATCTGTTCTGGGTGGGCGAGCCTGCTCCATGTCCCATGGGGTCCTTCAGAAGCATGACCCAGGTACCACCAAAGCAGGGAGCACAGGAAGCCCTTGTGGTTGAGAAAAGTGGGTAAATTGGGGCATTTCTAAATCAAAAATCATTCCAGAGGGACAAACCACCAGAGTTTTATCTTCAACCTGGAGGGTTGAAGTCTGCAAGAAAGAAAAGGCCAGGTGGGCTAGAATTAAAGGATTGGCAGGCAGGAGGCCTGAGGTTGAGCCAGCACCAGGCCAGCTATGGGCCTGGAAGGGGATTGAATATGCAGTTAAAGGACCCACCTTCGAACTGGTGTCAGCTGTCTGCCTAGCACTGGGCTGCACTCAACAACCTAGCAAGGTGGGTTAGAAATGCCCCAATTTAGAGTCACTAATTAACTGGTTAAATCAATGAGCTTGCAGAGTTCCTAATGTGGCACAGCGGGCTAAAGATCCAGCTTATCTCTGTAGAGGCGCCAATTCGATTCTCCATAGTGCAGTGGGTTAAGGATCCAGCATTGCTGCCGCTGTAGCATAGGTTGCAGCTCTGGTTCAGATTCAGTCCTTGGCCCAGAAACTTCCATACGCCACAAGCAGGGCTGAGAAAGAAAAAAAGAAGAAGAAAAATGAGCTTGGACTTTGTGTCTAATGTATCAGTCCTCAGGGACTCAGTGGTGAGCTGAGGGCAGGTGGTCACAAGGGCTGTGTGGGCTGGATTGGAGGGAGAGACAAGCCACTGTCACTTAGGTGGCCAAAGCCTCCTGAGAAGGGAATGTTTGAGCAAAGCCCTGAAAGAGGTAGGGAGCTGCCCCAGAGACAAGTGTCCCAGGCAGAGGCCCCCACCCCCACCCCAGGGAGCTCCCAGAGAAGCAAGGTACATGGGCGGCAAGGAGAGACTGGGCAGTGTGGTCAGGGCTCAGTCTCCTAGGGGTTAGGGATGGGGGCCCAAGTTGAGCACGGCTGCTGGCAAAACAGAGTCATGGGGCCAGCAGTTGGGAGGAGGGCCTGGGGGATGATACCAAAGTGCTGAGGCAGGGCAGGATTTCAGGTGCATCCTGAAGGAAGATGGAGGGTTGGAGGGGCCTGTGGAGGATGGGCTGATGCAGAGACCCAGCTGGAAATGGGGAGAGGGGATCCAGCCCAGTGGACCCATTCCCAAGCTTCCTGCCCTGCCCCACCAGCAGGCCAGAGCTTTTGAGCACAGAGATCAGATTTCCAGTTGGGGATTATATATGAAGTCTGGATGGGGAGAGGGGCAAGATGAAGAGACAGAGGGCACCAGCGGGGAGGGGGCAAGGATTGGGTGCAGTGATGGGTTTTATTTTTATCCACGTTATATATACACTACAGTCAGAAGGATGGTGAACTGAGAGATGCTGCTGGTGAGAGCTTCAAGACAGGCCACTGACCAACCATGTGCTTGGAAAGTGGCGAGGCATCCACCAAAGCACTCAAAGCCTGCCAGGTGCAGCCCCACCCTGGCTTCTGGCCATCTGACCAGCCAGGCTTAGGCTGATTCTCTGCCCTGAAGTCTGCAGCAGCCTGCCATCCTGCCTCAGCCTGTACCACTGAAACCCAGGCCTTGGGCCCGCTTCTCCTGGGTAGAAGCCTCTCCCTTCTCATTCCCTTTCTGGCCACCCAACTAACAAGCCAGGGTCCCCTGCACCTTCCCGGATATGTACAAGGGCAAGGGCACATTCTTTCCCCAGATACCATGAGGCGAAAGGGGTGCCTGGCGGGGGACCCTGAGTGCACACCCTGCAGAAAATAAGCACCTTGTGTCTCCTCCAGCCTCCCCAAGCCCCACCTGAGGGAAGCTCAAAACCACATTCAAATTCAGCTCTCAGCTTGAAGAAATGATGCAGGTCCTAAAACATCTGCTAATTTGCCTGCTCGCTTTTCTTAGATATACTATCCTACCTTCCTTTCTACTTTTATTTTATTTTAACTACATCCAGCCTTGTTCCATAAAAGAAACAGATGTTGCTACCAAGTTACATATACAGAACAATGTTAAGTTAGAATTTTAAAAAAAAAAAAGAAAGAAAGAAAGAGTTCCTCCTGTAGCTCAGCTTGTTAAGAACCAGACATAATGTCCATGAAGATGAGGGTTCGATCCCTGGCCTCACTCAGTGGGTTAAGTATCCACTGGTCACAGATGCAGCTCAGATCAGGCCTTGCTATGGCTGTGGCTGTGACTTCACCTGCAGCTCAGATTTGACCACTAGCCCTGGAACTTCTGTAGGTACAGCCACTTTTAAAAAAAAAAAAAAAGGCAAAACTACTCCAGGCAAAGTGGAGTGGGCGGGGCCTGGGACCAGGTGACCTATCTGCTATATGGTCAGTGCATCACCTCTGCACACTCAGCCCCTCCCTTCCGTTCCAAGCACTTTCCTAAGGCATCTTCCGGGGACCCAGGGCAGCCACAGGGAAGGCAGGTGGGAAGGCCCCATGTCCAGCCTGGGACACAAACTCAGGGAGAACAGAGAGAGTTCCTGGGGTGGAATTGCCCCACCACCGGTGACATGGTTCCTAATGAGGAGGACTCCTTGCAGGTGGCACATACTCTGGAGCCCAGACCCTGGACACTGGAGGGCAGGGAGTGCGATCTTGATCCCACGGTCATGGGACAGCCTGGGCAAGGAGTCTCTGTCTTTTTTTTTTTTTTTTTTGTAATTTTTTTTTGCATGAGTCCCTGTGAATTGCCTTGAACCCTTTGTGGGAAGAGGAAGGGCATTCATTAATTAACAAATTAATTAGGAAATCTTTCTCCATCTACTCTTTACACCTGGGCCTGCCCATTCCCAGCACAGTGGCTGCCCTGAGCATCCAGCAGCGTAGAGGAGGCTGTGGGCTGGCAGGCATGGCAGTCCCCGGGAGAGTTTGGAGCCCTAGGCCTCTCCCCATGCCTGTGGGCAGCTCACAGAAGCCTGGCGCCCTGTAACTGGATGCCTCCCTCAGGAGCATCCTGGCCACCTGGGCCTCCCCTACCCCCATCTGCTTCCTTCCTTCTTCTCCCTGAGCCCCCAAGGACTGGGACCCTCCAAGCTGCGCAAGCTCCACCCCGTGTTCCCCTCTGCCCATGGGTCCACAGCAGCTATGCAGTCAAGCTGAGCTGCAGGCACAGGGCAGAGTGCTCAGCACCCTGAGCCTCAGCCTCCCTAGGGAACCACCAGGAACACCCCTGCCCCAGGCCTGGCCTCAGAGCCTTGCTCCTACCTCACATTACCTGCCCTGGAGCTTCCCATTGGGCCTGGCCAACACGAGGCCTTTGCAGGAACCTGGAGGCAGAAGCAGGCAGATCAGACCCAGGCTGGCATCGATGCTCTGGCGTTCTCCCTGCCATGCCACAGCAGGCAGGGCCGTGTCTTCTACCTGCAACCACTGTCTCCATGAGCAGTGGCTTCCTCCAGCCAGGGCTTTTTCCAGCTCCAAATTGTGGCTGGGCCCCCAACCCCAGGCCTTAGTGAGCCTGTGGCTGCTTCCTCTGCTCACTGGTTCTGTCCAAGGCCACCCAGGTTGAGGATGCCATTCCCTGCTGGGACTCTTTTTGGTACATCTTTTTCATTCCAAGCTGCCTCAAACAAGGCTCTTTGGTTGGCAAGAGGAAGACATGTACAAACCACATTAAGCCCCTGTGTCACCAGCCCTGAGACCATCCTCAGGCTGGACTCAGAAAAAATTGTTATATGGGAGTTCCAGCTGCAGCTCAGTGGAAACGAATCCGACTGGTATCCATGAGGATGCAGGTTCAATCCCTGGCCTCGCTCAGAGGGTCAGGAATCCAGTGTTGCCCTGAGCTGTGGTGTAGGTTGCTGACACGGCTGGGTTCTGGCATTGCTGTGGCTGTGGTGTAGACCGGCAGCTATAGCTCCCGTTCAATCCCTGGCCTGGGAACTTCCATATACCACAGGTACAGCCCTAAGAAGAAAAAGCAAAAAAAAAAAAAAAGAAGAAGAAAAATCTGTTATACTCACAGGCACAGTTTCTGACAGGGAAACCGTGCGGATGAGGGTCAGCAGAGGAGAAAAGCTCCAGCTAGAAGCCCAGCTAGAAGCCCAGGCACAAACCTCCGTGTCCTTCTCAATGGAGTCACATGGGGACACACTTAATTTGGCTAATAGCATGGAAAGACTTACAAACTCTTCCCAACCAGGGAGTTTCCCTGAGCCAGGGTTTTTACTGGGGCTCAGTCCCTGACTCCAGCGCCCTCCCAGAAAACACACAGGCATTCATCAGAAATCAGCTCGACATGGATGGTAAATTTCTCTGGTCAAACTGGCACAGTGTGGCCCCCAAGGCCTCAGAGAGGCAGAAATACTCTTGCCCGGCAGACTATTCTAAGAACTCTGAAGACAGGCCTTTCTCTGGAATGGGCAGGGTTTGAACAACCCAGGCCTGCCAGGAAGCAGAATGAGGAAAAAGCTATTCCCAGAGCTCAGGCAGCACTGCCAGCTGGGCCTCCAGGGAAGCAGGAAGGTCATCCCTCCTCCATCTCACAGGGGCCACCCTAGTTTCTCCTGCTTCTTCTCGCCCTTCTCTGTTTCCCTGTCTTCCCTTCTCTTCTTGCCATCTCTCCTCCCTCCTCATCCTCCTCCTCCCTCCCTCAGTCTCCCCTTCTATAGGTACTTTGGTGAAAGGCAGCTGCCGCAGGCCACCTGTCTCCCTTGTTCTTCCTCTTTTTTTTTTTTTTTTTTCCTTGCTTTTTAGGGCCGAACATGGGGCATATGTAAGTTCCCGGGCTAGGGGTTGAATCAGAGCTGTAGCCAAGGGCTTACACCACAGCCACAGCAATGTGGGATCCAAGCCGCATCGTCAACCTACACCACAGCTCACAGCAACACCAGATCCTTAATCCACTGAACAAGACCAGGGATCAAACCCGCATCCACATGGATACTAGTAGGATTCATTTCTACAGCACCACAGTGGGAACTCCTTCTGTATTCTCTTGATTCAAGTACACTTGCAGGTGTCTGAGGTCCAATTCCTAATGACTGAGAGAATGTGCTTGGACCAGCCTGAGTCATAAGCTCACACCTGCTCCCATCAGCCATGGCAAGAGAGGCAGGTGCAGAGAAAGGTCGTGTGGGCCGTTGAGACTCCCCGGAACACATCTGCTCCACAGGCACAGCACTCAGTAGCCACACGGACAGGTGAAACCCAGGTGCTCATAGATGGTGTGGGAAGAAGCAAATGCACATGGGAGGAGGAGCCTGAGGAAGCCACACTCCTGTTTCAGCCCCAAAAGCTGTCAGCACAGCTTCCTGGAACTTATCTTCTTTTTCAGAAAGACCTGAAACAGTCTCAAATGATCTCAGTCTGAGATGATCTGACCTCACTGCCAAACGAGGGACATTTCTGCCTGATGCTGCCCCCTTCGTGGGCATAGCTGGTCTCAGACAAAGGGGACAAGTCAACTTGACCAGGAGCAAGGGGGCCCTTTAATGTAGGGGACAAGGCTGCAGACCCCTTGTCTTCTGGCCCCACATTATTAGGGCCCCTCTGGTGGCCAGGGCAGCCCTGACTGAGGTTCATAGGACTCCCAAAAGAGTCCTCACCTAGGAGGAAGGGGGCTGCTTGACAAACCGGGCCAGGACCTGATGGGGGGGATGCTGTGGTGGCCAATGGGGTGAGGCTGGAAGTGGGGGCAGCTACTTTGGCCCACATGCAGAAAGAAGCAGGGAGCCCACTGCAGGGAGAGAAGAGGATATGTGGCCAAGCCGTAAAGGGACCCAGCCCCTGGCTCAGGTGTGAGTGTGCAAAAAGAAAGGTGAGAAGAGAGGCTGGGCCAGCAGCCACCAGGCTGCAAGGACCACTGTGCAGCTATGACACTCTGTGGCCAGGCGGGGAAATAGGGCTGACTCCTCAAGTGGAGGCAGCCCCAGGACAGCCAAGGGGAAGGGCGGTCTCCTCCCAAAAAGGTGAGCGTGAGTGCGTTCAGCCTGTAGCTGGAAAAACAAAAGTGATAGCATGTTTTCTGGAGACGTGGGCACCGTGATCGTTGGCCCAACACCCAGCATGGAGGCACCCCGCTCCTTGTTCTCTCCTGCTTCTCCACTATGCAAACCCAGTTTTGGGAGTCATCCTGGCGCTGTCACAACAGGCTGCCAAGACTGATGTTGGGTTAAAGGTTATTCCTTCCGGGAAAGGTAATGTTGAATGTGTGGAGGCCAAAGAATGAAAGCTGTGGGGATGGACTGTCAGTACTTAGAAAACAGGAGCAGGCTCAGCAGTAATGAACCCAACTAGTATCAATGAGGACACGGGTTCAATCCCTGGCCTCACTCAGTGGGTTAAGGATCCAGCATTGCTGTGAGCTGTGGTGTAAGTCAAAGACATGGCTCAGATCTGGCATTGCTGTGGCTGTGGTGTAGGCTGGAGGCAGAATTTTAACTCAGGTAGTCAGCGTAGGGATATGGGCCTTGATACATTCTTTGTGGCTATTTATTAACATTTGGAAACTGAGGGTGGCATGGCAACCCCAATTGCTATAAAGATTGTGGGTATTGCCCCGTGGATCCATCACATCAGAGTCAAGAAGGCTGCATCTGCTGCTGACATGGACACCAGAGAGGCTGTACAGCACCTCGAGAATTCCTTCATGGTCAAGTTCCAGAGACTCCCTTCACCATCATCAGAGAGTGCTAAGCCTTGGCCCTGGCGACCCCTGGAAGCTGGTCAGTCTATGCATAGCAGAAGCCTGAGCAGTTGCACGTGAGACTTAACTTGGACTCTGAGACTTAACTTGGACTGTGTTCTGTCTATAGATGTAAGAAGCGAGTAATTCAAGAAGAAATGAAAAAAGTTGCAAGACCTATTTTTGTCTTCCCACAAAAACAAAAAGGGGGAGGAGATGTCGCAAGACATGTTTCTTTGAAAACTCCATCTTGTCCATCTTTACTTTATCCCATCTTCTTGCCTTACTTTATCCCATCTTCCTGCTTGGAAAAACAGTCACAGTGCTGGTAAATGACTTAAGCCTTTAAGCTTAAGTTATGTGCCTAGAAGTCAGAGTAAGAGCTTAACCTTTTACCAGCTAAGTGGCTTTTAAAATAGTAAAAGAACTTATATAATAGCAAACAAACCCTATATCATCCACCCATAGCCACGCCTCACTTGATCTCATCTAAAGAGCACAATAAAAGCAGTGTGGTTTCTTGAGGCAGGGCTCTTGGTCCCTGAGACCTTGAGTCCCCCCCAGTTCCCACCTTTACTTAAGATAAATGTCTCTGTGTCTTGTTTTATGTTAACTTTTTTCCTTAAGTTCCACAGCACCCGTTCTTCAGCCCCATCCTGCTGAGCTGGCCTCAGCACAGCTCCAATTCAACCCCTAGCCTGGAAACCTCCATGTGCCATGGGTGTGCCCCCCCCCCCCCGAAAAAAAAATAAAACAGGAGCAACACTAAGGGCCTAAGTGTTCTTCCTGCTGCCCTGCTCCTATCCAATCAGAAAAGGAATGGATTGTGCATCCAGAGTGCCCTTGGCCACCCCTGTCCCACGGGCTCCTGGAAGCTTCTGTGGCCCCCAATCCAGTCTCTCCAGCAGGGAGTCTGGGCTTCCCACGAGTCAGGGCAACACTTGGCATGCATTTCCACCATCCCCATCTTTTTCATTTCTTCCCCCAGGCCAAGCATTTAACCCCTCTGAGCTGCTGTTTATCCATCAGTAAAATGGATAGAATAGTATCAATCTCACCAGGGTGTTATTTAGACTTATTTATTAATGCTGGCAATATACTCAAAGCCCTCAAGATTAAAGCAATAGATCACTGGGAAATATTATCGCATCCTGTTGCCATAGAGATGGTTCCACTCTCTGGGCTCTTCTTCAGAGCTCCATGCAGCCTTCGGCTCCAAGGGTCTGGGGAGTAGAGCTGCACCAACCAGGACATTAACACTAACAACAGTGATAATTAAATTACGCAGAGAGGAAGCCCATGAAATATGTATGGGAGAGAAATGGATCTGATTCATTTAGGCAAATGGGCATGTTTTCCCATTAGAAATGACTCCCCTGAGCCTGGGGCTGGCTCCCTGTAGCACTCATCTGTTTAGACAAGGCAGGGGAACTGGGGTCTGGGTAGGAGCCTTAAGTTGGGGGCTTGGGTGGGGCAGAGACCCAAGTACAAGCTTCTTGAAAACAGCAGCGCTGCAGGGCCCAGAACTGGGGTGGGTGGCCCTAGAGCACAGCAGCCCTAGGCAAGACTCTCCTGCAGCCCCCCGACCATCCCTCCAGGAGCCTCTTCTGTAAGACAGAGTGGCCCTGGGGTGACCCACGTCTGTTGCGATGATGCAAGGAGACAGGAATGAGGCAGGGGCTTCTCTCAACAGGGATTCCTGAAGGAATAGGATCACCCACCCCTTTGAAATGAGAGGACTCTAGGCTTCAGAAGCAGGTCAGGAAAATTCTCTGTGTTGTTGGCTCTCCAACTTACTGTCCAGTGGGAACAAGCCACATGAACTGGGTCCCCGACGCAGAAGCATCAAAGCTAGCTGCATCTCGCAACCCTCCCCTCTCCATCCCACTGCCCTCACCCTGTCAGCCAGCTCAGTCCAGGATGCCTCTTCCAGGCAGGCACCCTAACCACCTCGACTGACCCTGCTCAGCACAGGCCCAGGAACACGTCCATCCTGTGGACAGAGACCAGCTGTCTCTACTCCTTCATGCCTCCTTCCTGTCCAGGATGGGAGTGAACCTCTGATGGCAGGGAGCTCTCAGATCCCAGAAACACGTCCCTGCCCTGCTCTGACCAGGAGCTGGAGGAAAGGCTGCTGCCAGAGGCCTGGGTCCCTGAAGGGAGGAGCTGGAGCCCCAGCATGGAGCTGGACACACAGTGGGTGCTTAGCAAATGCACTGTTGGCTCCCAATGACCCTAAGACAAATACCCCACACTTCCTGCCTCCAAAACTGCCTCTGTCAATGGCTCTCTCTGAGCCAGAGTCCAGGCCCGAGGCCAGGTGGAGACAGACCACACATACAGGCCAGCCCTGAGGGCTTCTGTTCCCCTAAATGGTAGGGCCCTGGCATCTGCCCCTCCTTCACTAGCTCACCTGGGAAAGTGGCTGCATGTGCCTCCTGTCTTGGCTTGGTCTCCTCTCAAGGCCTCCAACCCCGACTTCAGTGGCTCAGGATGGAGGCACCACAGAGGCCCTTTGGAGAGGGCACTATCACTCTGCCCATTTCCCAGATAAAGAAACTGAGGCTTGGTGAGCTTGGTCGTTATCCCACGGTCATCGAGCATGTCGGCGGGGGCAGGGTGCAGACCTGGCCAGGCCCCATCTCCCAGGAAGGTTTTGTTGCTGGCTGTGTCCCCATCATGGAGAGACAGGCTCTGTGTCAGGGGCAGGGTTTGGGCAGGGGTCCTGACTTTGTCCCTTGCTGCACCCCACCTCCCTCAGTTTCACAGAGTCCTCCTCCATCTGTGTGTACCCCGTGATAAAGGGAGAATGGCTCTCAGGCACCCAGGGGCAACGCCAGAAAGGAGCCCAGGTCACCCTGACCCAAACAGAAGGCACAGAGAGGGGCCCTGCCAGGAGCCATGAAGCAACCCTCTGAGGTCACCATAGGACATCCTCTCCCTGGGAGGTCACTGCCCTGTCCTGGTTCTGTCCTGGTTCTGAAGTCATCATGGGTGGCTCTAAACACGCCTCCATTTAGGTCTTGTGCCCCCACAGATGAGGAGCTCCTCTCAGGCTGCAACAGACCCTCAATCATTTGGGGCCTGACCCCCACTCCTACCCCCCACCCCCACCCCCAACCCACACACGCGGTCTGATTCAAAGCCCAGCATGCTCTCCCCACTCCACCGAGGCTCAGAGGATTGGCCCAGCCTCCTTCACCGTGACTGTAACCCTGCCTGGGCCCCATTTCCATGGCTTCCCTTCCCCCCCTTGGCACATGCCAGGCAGTATTCTGGAACAGAGGAGATACAGGGGAGAAAAATAAGAGCTGCACCCTCGTGAAGTTCACAAATCAGATGGCACATGTGTGGGGTTGTGGGGTGGCCAAGGAGCCTTCCTGAGAAGGTGACAGCAAGCAAACAGCTAAAGGAAGTTTAGGAGCTGCCCACAGGGTATCAGGAAGAAGAGCACTCCAGCCAAGGACACAACACGTGCCAAGGCCCTTCCCACTGTGTCCAAGCATATGAAGGGCACCTTGTTGAGCTCCCAGTGCCCAAGTACAGGGCTGGCACATGCCAGTTTCCTTAATAGTTACCTTATCCCTGGAGCCTCTCGACCACCTGAGAAGCCCCACTTTGCTGCTAAGGAAACTGAGGCTCAGAGATCTCAATGGCTTGCTAAAGATCACATACTCATCTGCCTGGCTCCAAGATCTGTGTCTGTCCTTGTCCCCTCCCCACTTAATGCTGGGAGTCCAGCCCACCTGGCCTTGGCATTGATATTCCTCTAGAGAAAGACTGTACAGGTGAATGAATGAATGGATGAAGGAATAAAGGAGCCCACACCAAGACATGCCTTGCGGTCTGGCCGGGCAGGGGACTGGCCCCAGTCTCTCTTCAAAATAGGTTGTGGCTGGTTGATCCCTGTGTCCCATGAAGCTACCCTGCAGCCAGAAACCTCAGGCCAAGGCTAAGGCAAGCAGAACCATGACCCCAGTCAGCCAGCTTTTGCCGGTGCCAGGGCCAGAAGGGGCATCTGAGTTACTGGCAGGGAGCTGATCCACACCTGGATGACAGCCGCAGAAAGGAGGCAGCAAGGAAAGGCATCAGGAGCCCCATTACCACCCCGCCTTCTTCTCCAGCCACCTCTCACCTCCATCCTGTGGGCCCCAGCTCCCAGGCTCCCACTGGTTTGCTGCAAGAATCCCCCTGGCCAGGGCTTGGGTTGGCGTCCCTCTACCCAGAAAGCTCAGCGTGGCCCCCTCCTGCTTCTGAGACTCAGCCCAAATTCTGCTCCCCCCAGGCAGCCTGCTGACCCTTCCCTCCCCTCCCCCACTCCCCGCCCCTGGGTCCATCATTACCCCCCTTGAAGACCCAGCCCACCAAGGACTGACTGCTTGTCACTGTTGTACAAACAAGCTAGGGCCCTGTGGGACTCCTGCGCACACAAGCATTTCTGGGTCCTCCATTCCTTGTTTTTAGGGAATAAGCTTCAGCCTCTAAGACCTTTCCTGAGTTCCAAAGGGCAGTTGCTAATCAGGGAAGGGAAGGGATGCAGAGACCAGGGAGAAGAAGTCAAGAGACAACAGTGCAGCCTTGGGGCAGGGTCCTGGTTCCTCTTCAAGGAATGTACATAACAATATCTTCAAGCCTTTCGGCACAATTAAAAGCCCCAACAGATGGAAGAACTACTTGATGAAGCTTTCTTCATTCTGGGAAGAAGGAGGACCACCAGAGCCAGTCCTGGACCACTAAACACCAGCTTTGAAGGACAATGCATGCTTGCCTCTAGCCTGATCCTCATCTGCAGCCTTGTTTTCCACTTTCCAAACTATAAAACCACCTCCTAACCCCTTCCAAGGGGTCACAGTCTTTAAGGCATTAGCCTGCTGTGGTTCCCTTTCCTGGCAAAGCCATCTTTTCCTCCTCCACCCAAAACTCTCTCCACATAGCTATTCGGCGCCAATGGACAGAGGCCAAGTTTGGGCAACAGTTGCAGTGCTCGATGCAGACCTTGTTTTCCCTGGAGCAGGCGCTGAGAGTGCATCCCTCTGCCCTCTGTCCCCAGCAAGCCACTGGCAGGCTCTCCTGAAAGCATTCGGGGATGGAACCAAGCTCTCCCTGCACAGCTCAGGCAATCTGTTTTCTCTTTCCGAGAGTGCTGCAAATCCATTTCCCCGACAGTGATGGGAATGGGTATTGTCAGCAGTGGGGAGGGCACATTATGAATGATTCCACTCGAGTCCATTTCTAAAAGGAGGAAATCAATATGCTCTTCCCGGCACAGTCTGCTCCCCTCACCTGACCTCTCTGCTCAGGCCCCAGCTGCTCCCTGCCACCCCCCTCTCCCCTCCTTCCTTCCCAGAAGGGGCTGGCCCTTTCTCGGAATCACCCACAAACCTCCGGAAACCGGGCTTCTCTTCCAGGGAGAGTGCACCCATCCACCCAGGTCACCCGGGGAGAGAGGAACTTGATCTCGCAGCACAGTCTGTGCTTGAGAAACTTTCAAGGCCTGGGGCCTCCAAAATCACCATCAAGGCTGGGCACCCCACTCAGCATTCACACAGATTGTTTGCAAAACCTGTAGGAACACCCAGACATCAGGATCTGTCCTAGGACCATTGCCTGATGGGCAGGCTAGGAAACTGAGACTCAGGCAAAGTGGCCCCCCAAGGATACACAGCTCAAATGTGGCAAAACCTAGGTGCCAAGCCCAGATTTCTGCCACAGCTCCAGCTGGTCAAACACCAGCTCTGTCACTGAAAGCCGGTTGAACCTGAACAAGTCCCATAACATTTGCAAGCCTCCTCTAGAGGGCTGGTATAACGCCTCCCTGTGGTGACACAAGTCCATCTAGAAAACGTCCGGCCAGTGGTGCTGTAAACGAGGCTGTCCCATCCTACATCTGTCTCTGCTTCTCCCCTCCTAACAGACCTCATGCCTGGCTGTGTTCTTCAGAAAGTGAAACCCCTTACCCAAATGTGTCCTGGACCTTGCCTGGCCATCCCACCCCCACCCCCTTCTGGGAAGCTTCAGCCTGTGTCACAGCAGCAACACAGCCCCTCCTGGCCTGAGGCTAACTTTAATAATGAATGTTCAGTGAGCATTCTCTTTACTTAATTCACTCTCTCTCACCCCAAAGTCAGGCCATCCATTTTTCTGTTTTGCTTTGGAAGCCTTTCCACAAATCCACTTTCAGGAGGCAACATGATTCAGCAAAAAAAAAAAAAAAAAAAGGCTAAAGAAAACATGCAGAGACCTGGTTCCAGCTGTGCCATCGACTGGCTGTGTGACTGGAAACACCACTCTTCCATCTCCAGCCTCAGTTTCTCCCTCTGTAAAATGGGAAGGTTGAGCTAGCTGCATCACCAGGGCCCCTCCAGCTGGGGGCGGCACCTCTCTTCTGCATGAGAGGAACTTCTGCTGGGCATCACCTGATCTGCCCTGGGGACAACCCCCTGGGAGGAATTTACAATCAGAGATTAGTATCGCTCACACTACTCACCCAACGGACAGTGAACACCCTTGTGGATGTCCCCTCACTTTTTTATAGAGTCAGGTCCAGCTACTTGCCCCTTAAAAAAAAAATACTCGCAAATGTTGGTAGAAAGGCAGGTTGCTTTCAGTCAGAACGCTTGCCATCCTGGGAGATGGTGGACTCAGTGTCCCCCAAAAACTATCTCTGAAGATTCTGCTCAGCCATGAAATTTTTTAAAGAGAAAAGGGAATTGATCTCGGCTAATCATTGAGACGGGGGTCAGTGTCATTGCCATCCCCAACTGTGTGCAGGCGTGTAGATGTCTTGTGATTTTGTTTCTTTAGATGCTATTGTGAACTGAAGTTTGGCACTTGCCATCTGCCTCTACGTGGATTAAACCATGAGCCACTGCACTGCCGACCCGAGGCACACCCCCAAGCAGAGCTGATGCACTCTGTGCTCTGGGGAAACTGGAAGAGCAGATCTTCAGAGAGTTAGATGTTTTAGGAGAAAACTTCTTGCATCTCCTCATATTAGAAAACCACTAAAACCCTTCATGGTGCTGTCTGCTCCTCATGACTAGTAGTAACCTTCTGTTACAGCAAAAATTCCGTAAAATGTATGCAGGGCTGCGTGCACCTCCCCCTTCACCTTTATCACTTATATCTTGATATTTCCCCTTTTCTCTTTGGGGCAGCTTTTCAGAGCTATCTGAAACACTGCCTCCTGGACAGTAGCTAAGTGGACAAAAGACGTCACAGTCACCTGTGAATGCAGTCACTCCCAAGAGTGGGCCATTGAACCCTGAGGAAACTCAGGAAAGAAACAAACAAGACTGGCCCACAGCTGAGGTGCATATCAAAGGAGTGATTCCACTAAGCCCAGACCTTTACCTCTTCCCACAGAAACTGGTTTTCTATAAATCTTTTTCTGTAAATCTTTTGTTCCTATGACCTTTCCTTTGTTGCAAAAACTCATATATCCTAGGTCCTTGGAATGGTTTCTCAGGGCTACCTGAGATGCTGTCTCCTGGGCTTAAGTCCTAATTTTGCCCCAAATAAAACTTAACTCTCAACTTTCAGGTTGTACATTTTTTTTAAGCTGACACTGTCTTGTTCAGTTTGTTCAGAAATCACTGAAGGGGAAGCTGGGGAAGTGACCTAGTTGTAGGTTAGATACTTATTCTTCATTTCTACGTCTTTGGTCTATGGAAAGACCAACAAGTTTAGGCAGGGCATTGTGGAATCAAAAGACTTGACAGGTACCCTTGGACCAGAGCTGAGTAGAGATGGGGGCTCCTGGTTTAAGACCCATGACAGGGAATTCCCATCATGGCTCAGTGGTTAACGAATCTGACTAGGAACCATGAGGTTGCAGGTTCAACCCCTGGCCTTGCTCAGTGGGTTAAGAATCCGGCGTTGCCGTGAGTTGTGGTGTAGGTGGCAGATGCAGCTCAGATCTCCTGTTGCTGTGGCTATGGTGTAGGCTGGCAGCTACAGCTCCGATTAGACTCCTAGACTGGGAACCTCCATATGCTATGGGTGCGACCCTAGAAAAGACAAAAAAAAAAAAAGATTGGTGACAGGACTGCTGCCTGGAGTTTGGCTGCTCCCTGGAAGAGGAAGAAGGATCCTGGAGGATCCAGGAGGTTAGGAGGTTACACTCATCACTTCTGCTCACAATTAAGCTGGAACCAGTCCCTGGGCCCCCCTCAACAGGGAGGAACCCAGGAGGTTCCCCTTTCCAGGGTACACAGGAAGCAGCCCACCGCCTGCCACCCACGCCCACATTTCCTAAGCAGGGGCTCGGGTGGGGCTGCCTAGCCATGAGAGAAGAGGGGAGTGGGCAGGGGCCACCTGGCTCCCCAGATCTGAGCCTCAGCCAGACAGGCTCTCTGTGGGAGCTCTGGGGGCCTGGTGGGGAGAAGGGTCCTCCAGGACTGGCAGCTGGGGGCCCTCCTCCTGCCCTGCCCCTGAGCATCTTCATGAGGGTGCTGCACGTGGGGCAGCTTGGTGGGTGGCGGGGGACAAGGAGGAAAGGGAAGACCATGTGGGCAGGCAGCCAGGATCCCAAACATGCGGTGGTCCAGATGGGATGGGTGGGCAGCGCGCAGAGGGCGGGGCGTGAGCAGCACCAGCCCTGCCCTCTCCCGATATTGGGCGAGGGTCACGAAGCTCCGCCCCCAGGCCTGCCCTGACCTTGAAGCCCCTGCCCCTCCCCTCATCCCTGGTTTCTAAGGAATCTGCCAGCACCAGGCCCGGGAGGAAGTCCAGTCTGAGCTGCTGCCCACCAGCCTGGTAGGACCTGCCCCTCCCGCCTGAGGGAGTACCTGCCAGGGAGCAGCAGGCTGAGGTTTTTGGCAGCAGGCGGGTTACTACGCCAACGCTGCAGGTGAGACAACACAGACCCGTCAAAGCTTTGTTTTGACCTTGCTAGCAAATTGCCCACCGAGGACTCGACCCAGCCGGCCACCTCAGGGGAAAAGTGAGGACACAGAGGACAATAGCTCACACAGTCCTTCAGGGGACCAGGAGAAGAACTTGCCCCTATTCCAGGAGGCTGATTAAATCCTGCCCCCACCACTGGCACCCCTTGGGTCTGCCCCCAGGGCAGATCTGAGAAGCTTTATCTTCACCCCAGGCACCCCCCTGTGGTCCCCCTCACTACAGCTTAGTTGACTGCCCCCAATACACATAGGTTCCCAAGCACCAGAACCCAGGGCCACCCCCTTGGACCTCTGAACCCAGCACAAGTCTGGCCTCAGCAAGATCAGGATGTTTGTGGGCTGGAGATGGATGAGTTCACTGATAGCCACCTGGGACCAACATGATAAGAGCATTTCCTCTTCTCTTTAATTTGCAAATAATTTTGTCCTAGTGGAAAAGAGGTAAAATACAAAAAGAAAATTTAAGACGAAAGGGGAAAAAAACCTCATAAAGTTGCTATTGACATATTCATATATTTCCTCCCAGAATTTTCTCTATGTACAGCTTTTGTTTGTTTATAAAGCAAAATTGCAGGGATTGGGTGTGATTTTGCTGCCTGGTTTTTGTGCTCAAGGTCACATTTGTAAACATTTTGGGGGTGTTAATTCACATGTTCGGTAAACCCTTTAATGACTGCACCGTATTCCTTTTTAATCACTCCATAAGTTTATTCTATTTTATTTTATTTTGTCTTTTTAGGGCCATCCCAAAGCATATGGAAGTTGCCAGGCTATGGGTCCAATCCAAGCCAGATCCTTAACCCACTGAGCAAAGCCAGGGATCGAACCTGCGTCCTCATGGATACTGGTTGGTTTCATTACCACTGAGCCACATCGGTAACCCCTACTCACTCCATAAGTTAGATAGTCATTCCTCTAATGGGGACATTAAATTGCTGCTAATTTCAGGCCAGGTAAATATGGCCACAGGGCCTCTCCCCGGGCAGGAGTCAAGGTCTGCATGCCCAAGTGTGCTCAGGACAGAGTCTCACCTGCCCTCCTTGCTCAGGGCCCTGGGTTTACTAAGACTTTGACACAGATGCCAGTGGTTTTTTAGCAACTATGGCTGGCACCATCTCAAGAGCAGGGCTAGGAATCAGCCCCCTGGGCACCCTCCCCCATCAGCCCCTGGTCCTGCTCTCACCTCCAGCCTGAAGGAGGGGGAGTATCTTCCCAGCCTGGGCTCTCTCTGGAACCCTGGCTCCCTCTGTCCCTCCCACCTTCCAGCCAGGGCTAGCCCGGGCCGGCCTCACACCCCTTGTCTGTGAAACAGACTTGATGATGACTTGGTTACCAGTCTGGAAAGGAACATACAATGAGGAGAATGGCCTCTGTTGGGGAGGGGATGCTCTCACTGTTCCTGCAGGCCTGGGGACACTGCGGGCCCCTGGGGAGAGGCTCATCCAGCCAGAATGGGGAGGCAGGAACTAGGGAGCCTCAAGTAATGTTGCTATGGCTTAAGGCCCTGGAAGGTGGGGCTCCCTGAGTCAGCGCCCCCCTACCACTCAGTCTCTCTGCCTTTCTGCACCTATGCTCACTGCCCCCTTCTCTCCTAATCAGCCACCGCCCTGCCAGCAGCATGCACTCCCTCCTGCCCCTTTCTGTCTCAGCTGGCTTCTCTTAGGGCCTGGGTGGCTGGTGTCCACAAACAGGTTTCCTGGTCCAGGCACCCCCGCCCCGGTCACATGGCTCAGGCCTGGGGAGAGTAGCAGCCCTGAGTACAGTGATCTAGGGCAGCAGATGCCCTCGGAGAAGGGTAGAAGTGGGGGGAAGGCAATCACCACAGGTGTAACAGGAGGAGGACCAGGGCCTTGGAGCCAGCACCCAGGGCTGCCCAGGAGACACAGTCGCCCGCCACCAGTATCCAAGCTCAGAGTAGCCCCTGTGCAGGTGGAACCCAGGGGCTGGGGTGGTGCTCTTGGGGATCTGGGCAGGCCTAGCTGAATCCATGGTACCAGACACACATCAGCAAAGAGCTGCCGACTACCTCTGGAGACAGCCGGGCCTGAGGGGAGGAAGAAAGGCAAAGGGAGAGACACCGCCACCGCCATACAACAGCTGGGGACCCAGGTGCCAGCAGCGACAGGATGTCCCTGGGGACCCCTGCTCACTGGGGGATAGAAGGTGGGGAGGGAGCATCTGGGACTGGGGGGCAAAGGCAGGAAAACCTAGATGATCACCAGGAGTGATATTACCGGGAGGGCAGTCAGCCACCCTGTGGGCACCCCAGATGCAGAAGCCATGCCTTCCCAACAGCCACGTCCAGTGGGGCCTGGCCATCTGGGCCCACCAGGGGACTTCTCTGAAGAAATGTCCATCATCACCTTCAGCCCAGCAGTTGGCCTATGTGGCAGCCCTGCTTCTCCCTGCCTACTCTTGCTTTATCCCAAGATCACTGTCAAAAAATTGTCCTGCCCAGTAAACTCTCTCTGAGTCTGCTTCCAGAAAAGTGTGGACCCTCCTGGGTGAGTGGTAGGGATGCTGCCGAGATAGTTCCCAAGGGTGCTGGGCACGGTCAGCCTGGCAGCAATCCTCCACCTGCCCTCCTCCTTCACTGGGGCTCGCCTGCTCCCCCAGGGCCCAGTGTCCCTCTGCCAGCTGCTTATCACCGCAGCAGTCCTCACTGCTGCAGTCCTCATGGCCTGCAAAGAACACTACCAGGCTACCCACTGCAGCCCATCTGAGGTTGCCCCCATGGGAGCCCTGAACCTACCTCAGCCTCAACTTCCTTCACAGGCAAGACCACTGTGCCATGGGGAGCCTGGCCGGTCCACTGGGTCCAAAGGTGCCAGATCAAAGGCAACTTGGGAGAGGCCACTAGGAGTTGATAGCAGACCTTTGGTTTAGATTGTCCCACCTGGAGAATTTCTCATCCAGGAGACGCAGAAGTGGGGGGACCAAAGACCCAGCTGGAGCATCACTGGGAACTGCCCCCGCCCCACGCCTCGCATTAATGAAGCCACAGAGAGCAGAAACCCCAACACGTGATGTACAGGGTCTCTGGGAGGAATATGGTGTGGCGCTGTGAGCGTCACCTTGGGAAGAGCTGGAGTTTCATGCCGCCTCACGAAGGTTACAAGGACACTGAGCTGGGGAGTGGATGGGTTTCGAATGCGAGGCCCATGAGTGTGGGCCAGCACAAGCTGTGGCCGCCCTTAAGGGTGTGGCTGTGACCAGCATGCCTACACCCAAGTGCATGCCTTAGCAAAGTGCCATAGACCTGGAGGCTTAAGTAACAGACATTATTACCTCAGTCCTGGGAAGCCAGACTCCAAAATCAAGGTGTCAGTAGGGCTGGTTCCATCTGAGGCTGTGAGGGAAGGCTCTGACTCCAGCTACCTCCTTGGCTTAGAGATGCCCGTCCTCCCCCTGCACCTGCATCTCCACGTGGTCCTCCCTCTGTGATGTCTGTATCCAATCTCCTCTTCTTCAGGTCTTTTTAGGGCCACACCTGCAGCATATGGAAGTTGCCAGGTTAGGGGTCGAATCGGAGCTGCAGCTGCCAGTCTACACTACAGCTCACAGCAACGCTGGATACTTTAACCCCCTGAGCAAGGACAGGGATTGAACCCAGGGATCAAACCTACATCCTCATGGATACTAGTCAGGCTCCTTACTGCTGAGCCATGATGGGAACTGCTACTGCTTCTGCTTCTTCTTCTTTTTTGTTTTGTTTTTTTGTTTGGTTTTTTTGTTTTTGGTTTTTTGGGTTTTTTTTTTTTTTTTTGGTCTTTTTAGGCATATGGAAGTTCCCAGGCTAGGGGTCAAATTAGAGCTGCAGCTGCCAGCCTACACCACAGCCACAGTAATACGGAATTCAAGACCCCTCTGTGGCCTACACCACAGCTCACAGCAACTCCATATCCTTAACCCACTGAGCAAGGCCAGGGATTGAACACATCCTCATGGATACTAGTTGGGTTCATAACCCACTGAGCGACAATAGGAACTCCTATCTTGGGATACTGAGTAAAATTCCCTGTGCTATAGTAGAACCCTGCTGTTTGTCCTTCCTATATATAATTGCTTACATCTGCCAACCCCAAATTCCCAGTCCTTCCCTCCCCCACCCCACCACCCCCATCTCCTCTTCTTACAATGACTCCAGTCCTATTGGGTCAGAGCCCACTCCAGTTACCTCGTTCTAACCGAGTTGCCTCCGTAAGGACCTTATGTCCCCATAAGCTCACATGCTGAGGTACCAGGGGCTAGGACCCCAGCATACAAATAGAGGGACGCAGTCCAGCCCATAATATCAAGACTTGGTGGGCTTGTGCTGCCTCCCTGCACCAAGAAAGTGGGCCTGAAGATGGCAGGAAGTCCACCAGAGGCTTTGGGTGCCTCTACACAGGCTGCAGGCCACCAGGGCCACCAGCCACTTCTCCCCGCTGCCACCCAGGAGGCAACAGTAGGAAGGAGGGTGGCCCAGAGCCAGCCAGAGCGCCAGCAACCCTGTCATCAATCATCTGACAGCTCACTGCCTGCTCTGGGCTCTAAAATAACACATCGATTTTGGAGCCAAGGCTAACTTTAGTTACCAGTGATGCCGCTAACAGGGGAAAATAAGTCATCATCATTAGAAGTGAATCCAAATGAATGAGCTTGCCTGGGTCTCACTGGGATTTGGGCTGCTGCTTTTTTTTTTTTTTTTTTTAATAGTCATAGTTTGCTGACATAGTTCTTCCTAATCTGAAGCAACATGAAAGAAACATTTTACCCAGTATGACACATTACCATTTGGGAAATATTAAGGCATTGATTATTCTGCTTATCTATTGCTGTTTTACAAACCATCCCAAGATTTAGTGGCTTAATACAGCCCATTTTATTATCTCTCACTACCTGGTGGATCAGAAATTGGGGCAGGGTGATCCTTCTGCTCTGAGTGACATGCCCAGGGTTTCTGCAGAGTTCCCAGCTGGCAGTGCAGCAAGGAATCCAAGAAGAGAGGCTGGGAGCCACGTCCAAGTCCAACACCAGAGGTGGAGAGAGCAACTTGGAGAGGAGCCAAGGGAACCAGCGGCTGGCATGTTAGGTTCCAGTCAGCAACAGGAGGACGTCAAGAGCAAAGGCATCCAGCTGGCAGAGCAGCCCCAGACTCACCCACACTCACACTTGTTCTCATGGACACTCACACACACTCACACTTGCTCACATGCACACACTCACCCACATGCACACTCACATGCACACTCTCACACACTCACCCCTGTTCACATGGACATTCTCACCCACACTCACACCTGCTCACATGCACACACCCACACTCACACCTGCCCATATGCTGCCTCATATAACACCACACTCACACCTGCTCACACGTGCACTCACACACACATTCACCCACACTTATACCTGCTCACATGCACACTCTCACACCCACACCTGCAAACATGCACACTCTCACATACTCACCCACACTCACACCCGCTGACATGCGCACTCACACATACATTCACCCACACTCTCACATGCACACACTCACCCACACTTAACCTGCTCACATGCACTCACACCTGCAAACATGCACACACAACCACTCGCACCTGCCCACACGCTGCCTTATATAACACTCACCACACTCACACCTGTTCACATGCACACTCTCACCCACACTCACACATGAACACTCTCACACACTCACCCACATTCACAACTGTCCACGTGCACACTCTCACACATGCTCACCTATATTCACACTTGCCCACACATTCTCATATTCACACTCTCTTACTCATATCTGCACATACACACTTTCATGCACACACCTGCTCATACATGTGCTCCCCCTCATTTACACACTCACCCACACTCACACCTGCCCCCACACATGCACTCAGAGACACACACACAGTGACACCTGCCCACACACTCATATTCACATTCACACCTACTCATACCCTCATGTGCTCTCCCTCATTTACGCACTCACAGTCACACATACTCATACACATCTGCACACTCACATTCACACACTCTCACAGACTCACAGTCACCCTCACACATCCACGCACACACCACTCACACACACTCACGCTCAGAGACTCTCATACACACAATGTCACCACAGCGCTAAGCTGTGGCCCCCTCGAGGACAGTTATATAGAACATGTGAAGTGGAATCACCTCAGGAATTCCTAAGAAGATGTCCACCAGGTCACAGGCCTGGCCAGGTGCTGGCAGGCATCAGGGAGGGGAGGTGACAGACATGAGGGTGGGAGGGAGCAGTGCTGATCCAACGCCAAGACCCCCTTTCTCCTCAAAGATTTGGCTTCGTGATTCATGGACTCCATCCCAGAGGTGCACCTATGAGATACGTGGCTAGCAAATCATTTATCCCTACAGTGACTTTTTTGTGTGTTTTAAATTAGTTATCACTTTTTAAAACTAAGGAGATACCACATACAATCTAGATTTCTGGCTTCCCTTGAAAAGCTGTAAGATAGGAGTTCCTGCTGTGGTACAGTGGGTTAAGAATCCAACTGCAGTGGCTTGGGTTGCTGAGGAGGTGTGGTTCGATCCCCGGCCCCAGTGCAGTGGGTTAAAGGATCCAGCATTGCTGCATGTGTGGCTCCAGTTGTAGCTGCAGCTCTGATTCAGCCCCTGGCCTGGGAACTTCCATAGGCTGTGCGTGCAGCAAGAAAGAGAGAGAGGAAGAAAGGAAGAAGGGAAGAAAGGAAGGAGGGAAGGAAGGAAGGAAGGAAGGAAGGAAGGAAGGAAGGAAGGAAGGAAGGAAGGAAGGAAGGAAGGAAGGAAGGAAACGAGAGAGAGAGAAGGGAGGGAGGGATGCAGAAAGGGTGGAAGAGAAAAACTGGAAGACTTTGAAACTTGTGTGATGCCAGCCTGAGTGCTGGGCCCCCACACGGATCCCACCAGCTGACCTCAGGCCTGGGGCGGGGGGCCTTTCCAGCACCCCCCATGCTGGAGTAGGTGACCTCCATGTCATAAAAGGGCAGCCCTTAGAGGTTATCTACCTCGGCCTCTCATTTCCTGTTGGAAAGTCAGGCAGGAGAGGAGGCAGCCCTGTCCGCAGCCACAGTGGAGCAGGACCACTCAGCCTGGCCTCCTCCGGTGATGCCAGGGTAGCACACACCTGACACATCTCCTCGTCCTCAGCTTCCCTCTCCCGGGGCCTCGCGCTGTTCCTGCCCCTGGTGTACGCTAGCTGCGACTCCAGGCACTTGACCATGGGAGAAAACACAGCCCAGTTTCTCCAAATTCCACTGCCAAAGGGGAGCCCACAGCTCCAAATGCTGGACAGCCTGGGATGGAGGTTCTGCCCCCAGAAGGGCAACTGTCTCCAGAGCCCAAAATGGCCCCAGGATGAAGGTCTGCCTGGAGGTCAGCTGATGCCAGGCTTCTCACACCATCTGCGTCCCAGGGACTCTGTTGTACCCCAACAGTCAGGGTCCCCACTCCCTGGGCACCAGCCTCTTATCCCCACCTCTCCATGCCCTCCTTGATAGCACCCACCTGCTCACACAGACCTCATCCATAGCCAGGGTTCAGAGAAACCCAGATGACCCAGGCTCCAACTCCCAAGTGAACAAAAGAATTTCTAAACCACACAGAGGAGTCCCCATTGTGGCTCAGTGGTAACAAACCCAACTAGTATGAGATGTGAGTTTGATCCCTGGCCCTGCTCAATGGGTTAAGGATCTGGTGTTGCCATGAGCTGTGGTATAGATCACAGATGCAGCTCCCACTCGACCCCTAGCCTAGGAACTTCCATATGCTGTGGGTGCAGCCTTAAAAAGAGAAATAAGATAAAATAAATCCCACATAGAACAGGTGACATCAGGTAAGGACACCTATACTCAGCATTGTTGCAAGGATGACAACACAGGCTGATGCCTAGCAGGTGCCTGGGAGATGACAGCTGCTGGCATGATTAACATCCAGGAAAACTTCACATTCTCTCTTGACTAAATTTGGCCAACATGGTACAGTGGAAGAGATTCGTTAATTCCACCATATGTCCTAATTGGAACCATAGCTTGAATCACCACCACTTGCCAGAAGAAAAAAGAGAAAAAGGCAAGCCAAAAAAAAAAAAAACTTTTTTTCTTGATTGGAGCAGTTATCAGGCAAATGGTTTTTGTCTCAGCAATCATCCCACAACCCACAACCAATGGGAATAGCTCTGAATCCCAGGGAGAACTATGTGCTAACTGTGATTTTGCAGGCACCATAGAGCACAAGGCAGTTTACAGGGCAAATCCTCATGAAGCAGCTGCCTGCAGGTGGTGAGGGCAGGTCAGAGCTGAGCCCACCCAAGTCCCTGCTTCCTGCAGCTCTGGGCTAAGGGCATGGGCAGACAGAGGCCACATCTACCTATGCAGTCCTCTCACGGGACCCCTGGCAGAATGCACCAATAGCACAGAGGTTTAGGGACCCCTGCAGCTGTGAGCTGCCAGGGCTTGCCTTGACAGACATGGGGCTCATGGACCAGGAGTGTGCAGAGGCAGATGAGATGTGCGGTTACAGAGGTCAGGAAGCTCTGCTTCCACCTTTGTGGAGGGAGCTGGGAGCCAGGTGCTGGGAGACTTCATGTCCATTAGAAAAATACCCTACACCTCCTCTCCTCTCAGTACCACGGACTCTGAGAGGAGAGGAGGCCCAGGTGCCACTCCACATCCTCCAGGCCTCACCTGCCTCTGGTCCTAACCTATGTGCTCACTGACCAACTCCACACAGATGAACATGGGGTGCCTGCCCCCGCCATCGCCCTTGTCTCCCCCGCCACTGGAGCATTCCTGCTGGCACCCCAGGGAGGCTGTGGAATCCACGCACATGTGTGGAGGAAAGAAACGTTATGCCCTGGACAGACTTTTACCCAGTGGCATACAGGAACCAGGGGCCAAGTCCCTCCCATCCCCCTGACCCCCCACAGCCCTGAGGTCAACGGTACAGCTTCCTCAGGGGCCCTGGGTTCAGTCAAATCCAGCACATCGGACAGCTCCTGTGGGTGCCCTCTCCTGCCCTGGCCCTTATTCCCTAAGAAATTCATTCTTGGCATAGAGATACCACATAGCATCGCCCACACAGGGAACACGTGGGAGGTATGAGTCATAGCATAGGGTCATCACAAGTAGGGTCTGCAAGGCCACCTTGTTCAACCCCAACCCCCTTCTTCCATTTTACAAATAAACTGAGATCCACGAGGAAGGAGGGAACTCGTCCAAGGCCACACAACTGACACACAACTAGGACTAAGTTCACATCTTTCATCTCCTTGGCCAGTTCTTTTTGTCCTCCACCCTGCTGTCTCTTCAGGGTCCCTCATAGGGCAGATTTAGGACAGGGCCCAAGGGAGACAACACTGGAGCCAAGGGGATGGCATCTCATGGAGATGTCTCAAACACCTGGAGGTAAGTGAGCAAAGAATGGATCTTCCTGAAATTTCTTGATTAAAATCCTGGCTCCTGACTTCTGGAGTAGACTCATTCTCCCTGTTCCTCCCTGATGAGCTCATTATGGACCCTGAGAAGGTTGTAGCAAACCAAATACTGAAGGAGGTCTCTGAAGCAAAGGTAGGGAGACGGTGAGCTGGCTTAGGACTCCAGAACCAAGGAACAGCACGGTGGCAGGAACTCTTGCCTCCCCCACCCAACAGAAGAAAGAGACCCACACCCCCGACTTCCCAACCCCCAGCCCAGCAACAGAAGGCAACTGGGCGGGGGCCTCATTCCTCCCCCAGATCCTTCGGGTGTCTCCATCACACACACATCATTAGGCAAGCCCAGTGCCACCAGCAAGACTGATCAACTAGAAACCTGTCAGAAATAAGTGACAAGAGACAGTGAAACTGTTCTTTATTCTTCTGTGCCTGAGAGTCCCTTTTCCATTGAGAGCTATCAAGATGGGTGGTAGGCAAGGCCAGCATGAGAGACTACCACAGGCAACTTAGTCCAAAAAGCTCTCTGTCCTTCCTTGCCAAAAAAATCCTGGGTAGGTGAGTAAAGGCCCAGTTATAGCAAGTGGGCTGGTCTAGGAAGCCCTTTTGTCCTCTTGGGCCCAAGACTCTCCTCCCCCACCCAGAGACACTTGACCATCCAGTGGTGGCATGGCCCCCACTCCCCACCAAGAACTCCTGGGTAGCCTGGCCTGGGAAAACTCCCCACCCACCCCCGAGGCAGCACCAGCAGGGACCAGTGAAACAGTCAGGAACATAGTATCGATTAACCAAGCAGACAAAAGTAGTTGCACGAAAGCCCTGAAGTTTCTTTGGAACCACAACTGACAAGAGTAGACAGCAAGCTGCCTGCTAAAATAAAGATTATATAGAACCCAGAGTCTCTAACATAATAAACAAAATACCCACGATAAAATAACAAAATTGTCCATCATACCAAGAACCAAGAAAACCACAACTCGAATGAGAAAACACAGTCAACTAATGCTGATGAAATAAAATTCATATTTTATGGGGAGACAAAAAATGTAAACATAAAATTCTTCTCTGCCCATGTGAGCTTCCTCCCTCCTCTTTAGTGTATATGGTGCATTTACACTAACCAGTCCTCCTTGGGAGATAACATTCCTTCTTAATCCTGTAAGGGGTCATGATGACCTACTACTCACTTTGTACATGCAGATCTGGATTGTGTAAACTGTCAATACATCATTCGATGTATAACCTTTGCCTCAAAAATGTCTATAACTGTGCTTTTGAGTCAGAATAATAACTCAGGTAGTCAGTGGAGGAGCATGGGCTTCCATGCATTCTTTGATTCAGCTATTGATTAATTTTGTGGCTTGAGGGCTCCAGGGAGTAACATCCCCACAGGCCTTGCTTACTATAGAGAGTGTACCTATGCCCAGATGGACATTAATCCCTATCCCCCTCTGACTCAGTTTATGGAAAGAAAAGGGCAAAGAAACCACAAGACTTACGGGATATCCACCCCTAGGACCTCTATTGGACAAGGACTGATATAGGTAATTGGGCAAGGCCAATGGAAGAAAACAACATCTTTCTGGACCCCATGTTGATATCCGCCCCCATCTTTAAGGGAAAAAAACCCTCAAAGACAATAGAAAGGGGAGTTCTTCTCCCCACTCCCAGCAGCCCTGGAAGCTATTTGGTTTCCTGTAATAAAGGCTTTGCTTGCTTGCTGCCTGTGTGTTCACAAAGTTCATTCTTTGGCTGCATGAAGAAGAATCCAGATTCTGGTAACATCTTTCTGGCATCACTTTGACCTCTCATGGGCAAAACAGTTCTTAGAGCTTTCTGAAATACATGCAGATCTGGATTGTGTAAACTGTCAATACATCATATTGTCAATACATCAATACTGTCCCCCAGGTTGTAATACTCAGATTGGCTTGAATAAAATTTTCTATATCTGGAGTTCCCATCATGGCTCAGCAGTTAACAAATCTGACTAGCATCCATGAGGACCTAGATTCGATCCCTGGCCTCACTCAGTGAGTTAAGGATCTGGCATTGCTGTGAGCTGTGGTGTAGGTCACAGACAAGGCTTGGATCCTGCATTGCTGTGGCTGTGGTATAGGCAGGCAGCTGCCACTCCGATTCAGCCCCTAGCCTAGGGACCTCCACACACCACAGGTGCAGCCCTAAAAAGCAAAAAAAAAAAAAAAAAATTCTACTTTTTTCTTAGATTCACTGTAATTAGTTTTTCATCAACATTTGCATGATGTGGTCAGCAAGATATCAGAGATACCCAACAAAGTATACCTGGACTCTAAACCTGAGCAGCTGGTGCTAATGTGGGCCCTTTAAGCCCCACTAGCTTCCCAGTGCTCCCAAAGTGTTCTTCACCTGATCCCCAGATCTGTGTTTTTAAGTGATTCTAAAGGTTGTATTCTTTTTTTTTTCTTTTTTTTTTTTTTTTTTTTTTGTCTTTTGCCATTTCTAGGGCTGCTCCCGCAGCATATGGAGGTTCCCAGGCTAGGGGTCTAATCGGAGCTGTTGCCGCTGGCCTACACCAGAGCCACAGCAACGCAGGATCCGAACTGCATCTGCAACCTTCACCACAGCTCACAGCAATGCCGGATCCTTAGCCCACTGAGCAAGGCCAGGAATAGAACCCACAACCTCATGGTTCCTAGTCGGATTCGTTAACCACTGAGCCACGACGAGAACTCCCTAAAAATTGTATTCTTTTTTTCAAGACTTGGAGTCTTAAGGGGCACCAGTGCACTTAGGCAGAGACCTAGGGGTTTCTGGGGAGGAGGCCTAGGGAAACATAGGTGGCTGGGTTTTCATTAAATTTACCTTAAATTTTTTAAAAAAGTTGATATGTGGTCTGAATAAACCATTTACTAGTGAAATGAGAGACTGAATTATTCAGAGCCTGACAGGATTTTCTTTTTTTTTTTTTTTTTGCCTTCTTCCCTAAGCTAAATGAGAGAAAGAAAAACATTCCAACATTAGTGGGTAGGTGTGTCAATTCTTTAATGTCAATGAGGTAGCCACACAATTCTTTGAGGAATAGAAATATCGGTCCTTGGAGTTCCCATTGAGGCACAGCAGTAAGGAACCCAACTAGCATCCATGAGGATGCGGCCTTGCTCAGTGGCTTAAGGATCCGGCATTACCATGAGCTGTGGTGTAGGTTTCAGACGGGACTCAGATCCTGCATTGCTGTGGATATGGTGTAGGCCGGCAGCTTGAGATCCAATTCCACCCCTAACCTGGGAATTTCCATACGCTGCAGTGCAGCCCTAAAAAGCAAAAAAATAAAGAAAATGAAAAGAAAAGAAAGATCCATCCTTGTTTTACAAATCCAGTCTTTACAGGATCTAAGTATGGCTCCGGAAACAATTCAAAGCCCACCAATAATTTTTACCTCCCCCAAAACCTCCCCTATGAATCTTAAGATGTTTTCAAGTATTGAAAAAAAAAAAAATTCTGTCATTAAGAGAGCAAAGTTCAGAGTTCCCATTGTGGCACAGCAGAAGCGAACTCAGCTAGTATCCAGGAGGACCGAGGTTTGATCCCTGGCCTATCTCAGTGGGTTGAGGATCTGGCATTGCTGTAAGCTGTCATTATAGGTCACAGATGTGGCTCAGATCCTGCATTGCTGTGGCTGTGGTGTAGGCCAGCAGCTGCAGCTCCCATTCGATCTCTAGCCTGGGAACCTCCACAAGCCGCATGTGCAGCCCTAAAAAAGAGAGCAAAGTCCTCCTAGGAGAACTGAGCATTTCTCCTCCTGTGCCTTTGAGGTATAAATGTTCCACCTTTTCTCTAGGAACTCTTCTCTAGGCCATCTTTTTTAAATGCAAATTTCAGGAAGGTAACTCTTAGAAGAAAGAACAGAAGAAGGACAGGTAATTTGGAACTTGAACAATTACAAATCTTAAGCAGCTTCTCTATTAATATTAATAAAAATGGTTTAGTCATCTAAACAGGTGAACTTGATTTGTTCCATCTGCCAGAAATTCAAATTTTTGAATCCAACCTCTTTTGTAACTGATGGGTTTTGTATTATTGTACCTGATTCATGACTGAAATTCTGGAGTGGGAATTATGGGGTCTCTGTGTCTGTGTGTTTATACGTATCTATATTTGCGTGTGTTGCAGATGTATAGTATTGTCAAAATTAATTTGTAAAAGAGCTCTCTTTAATTGGCTTAAAGGAAATCAAGCACTTATGTAAATACTCAGAAATATGAAAGAAACTAACCCAAATGAATTTCAGGATCATGTGATCTAGGATTCCTTTGTAGTGAATGAAAACAAGTTTAAGTTTTTTGGTTTAATTAATACAAACATGTCTTTAGAGTCATCAGCATTAAGTATGATACTTTGTGCCTAGCTCTACTAGAAATAAAATAAGATTTTACTCTTGTTACAAAATTTGTCAGCAAGGGGAATTCCCGTCATGGCGCAGTGGTTAATGAATCCGACCAGGAACCATGAGGTTGCAGGTTCGATCCCTGGCCTTGCTCAGTGGGTTAAGGATCTGGTGTTGCCGTGAGCTGTGGTGTAGATTGCAGACGAAGCTCGGATCCTGAGTTGATGTGGCTCTGGCATGGGCCGGTGGCTACAGCTCTGATTCAACCCCTAGCCTGGGAACCTCCATATGCCACGGGAGCAGCCCAAGAAATGGCAAAAAATAAAATAATAATAATAATAATAATTTGTTAGCAAGAGAAATAACTTGGTATGATGAAAATTTTAAGTAATTTAAATGTAACTGAGACATGAGGTTTTAGGTGAACTCTTTAGGAATAATCATGGTTTAGCACAATCTACTTAGAAGAAGTTTTGTAACCGAGCAGGATCATATGGGGCTCCTGAGCACAAGGTTTTCTTTGTTCCCCATTTCTTGTTTTTAGAAATTGGGCCTCATTCAGCCTCCATGACCTTCCTTGAGTTCCAAAGGGCAGGTTCGAACAATTGCTCATAAGGGAAGGGAGGGGATGCAGAGACCTTCCTGAGGAACAGTAAAGAAACAATAGTGCAGCTTTGGGGCAGGGTTCTGGTTCCTCCTCAAGGAATATACATAACATCTTTGAGTTCTACGGAACTAAAACCCCCCAACAAATGAACACCAGAGAGGAGGTCCACCAGAACCAGTCCTGGGACCACTAAACACCAACTTTGAAAAGGAAGGAAATTTTGCATCTACCCTGATCCTTATCAAGGACCCTACTTTCTATTCCCAAACTATAAAACCATGTCGAATCCCTCCCAAGGGAGGGCATATGGAAGTTTCCAGGCTAGAGGTCAAATCAGAGCTGCAGCTGCCAGCCTATACCACAACCACAGCAAGGCAGGATGCGAGCCGAGTCTGCGATCTACACCATGGCTCACAGCAATGCTGGATCCTTAATCCGCTGAGTGGGGCCAGGGATCAAACTAGAATTCTCATGGATCCTAGTCATTAACTGCTGAACAAGGAACTCCCAAGTGTTTTTTCACAGTGACCTATGACCCTATTTAACAAGAGTTATAAAAGATTTTTTTGATATTTTTGACAAACTTCCCAGATAAAATTCTAATTGAAGACGTTTTGACCTCATAAATTTGGGATGCTTCAGAGATCCCCTGAAGCATCTCAGAAAAAAGAAATGTTAAATTAATTAGGATTATTTAGTAAGTTAAACTACATGGGGAGCATTGTCAAATGAGTGGTGATAAACTTCCTGATGTTATAGGTAAATGTCATTAATATAAATGTTTCAGAAATTATATGAAATTTCTAAAAGTTGAATATATCTTGATATAATATTATCAGCCATAATTCTAATTATCATCTTAAAATGTTGTATGTTACAGCAATAAATAAGTTTGTCAGTTGCATTATAATCAAGTTTTTAACCTTGCCTTTTGTGTGTGTGTGTCTTTTTTTTTTTTTTAGGGGCCACACCTGTGGCATATGGAAGTTCGCAGGCTAGCGGTCCAATTGGAGCTGCATCTGCGACCTATACCATAGTTCACGGCAACACCAGATCTTTAACCCACTGAGCAAGACCAGGGATCAAATCCATGTCCTCATGGATACTAGTTGGGTTGATTACCACTGAGCCACTATGTGAACTCCCTAACCTCCCTAACCTTGCATTTTTAAGTCTTTTCTCATTTATAGACAGTTATTGTTGCACTCTAGTGCTTTTGCAAAAATTCTTCATCTTGAAGAAGATTCATAGAAAGAACATTTTGGTAAGTTCAGGTTTCTGATAACTTTCAGATCATACTGCTGAACTGGGTAAGAAATCAAAGAATTCTAATAGAAAATCTGATGGCTTCATCAAGGCTATTTAATCCTTATTTTCCAGGTATAAGAAAACCTTTCCCCTCAAGTTACGTATGGCTTACAGAAATTTGGTAAAGTATACCTTTGTAAGTAGAACCAAAACATGCATCTTTTCTGTCTACCTGATCCCTCCAGAAATTGGGACCTCTTAGGTTTCCAAAAGCCTTATCAGGTGTATAAGGAAGGCCACTTCCTGGAAAGTGCAGAACATTCAAGATATTTTGGAGACTCCAATAAGAGAGGAATTCATCCAAATCTGAAAATATTACAGGCAGAATCTGTTGGAAAACCCATAACATGACTTTCCTGGCCTTAAGAGTCTTTTTGAAAGTTCATTTTGATATTTCTTATAAAAAGTTCCAGCATAATTTAGAAGAGCCTGCATGATCAATTATATTTATGTAAATAATTAGGCAGAGTTTATTGAAACCAGACTTATTTTGCAAACAAAGCAGTATTACTTTAGCTATATTTGGGTCATTTTAGAGAGAAATTTTTTCAGTGGATATTAAATTCTAGTGGGTTTTTTTTGTGTGTCTTTTTTTTTTTTTTTTTGTCTTTTCTAGGGCTGCACCCGAGGCACACGGAGGTTCCCAGGCTAGGGGTCTAATCAGAGCTGTAGCCGCCCGCCTACGCCACAGCCACAGCAACACAGGATCCGAGCAGCGTCTGCAACATACACCACGGCTCATGGCAACACTGGATCCCCAACCCACTGAGCGAGGCCAGGGATTGAACTCATAACCTCATGGTTCCTAGTCGGATTCATTAACCACTGTGCCATGATGGGAACTCTCTAAATTCTAGTGTTATTAATTGAAGTCTGTATTTACTAAGTCTCATTTCCCAGGTAGTTCCTTGTTGCTATGTTACATTATATTATCAAGTTTGATTGAATTATTATTAATTTTTTGTCTTTTTTTTTTTTTTTCATCTTTTCTAGGGCTGCACTTGCGACATATGGATGTTCCCAGGCTAGGGGTCTAATCGGAGCTGTAGATGCCGGCTTATGCCAGAGCCACAGCAACGAGGGATCCAAGCCCAGTCTGCGACCTACACCACAGCTCACGGCAATGCTGGATCCTTAACCCACTAAGCAAGGCCAGGGATTGAACCTGAAACCTCATGGTTCCTAATCAGATTCGTTAACCACTGCGCCACGGTGGGAACTCCTCAAGTTTGATTGAATTATTAACAGAACATTCTAAATTTATTTCTGTAATCTATTTTGGGATAAAGATCAGATGCTCCATGACCTGCAACTAGGAGATTATTCATACTGGAAAAGACATCAGATAAAGGACTATTTACAGCCATGTTGGAAGGGGCCATAATAGGCCTTTTTTCTTGAATGGACTGCAACTCCTACTTCTAACACCTGACTTCTAAGACCAGCACTACCAGACCAGAATGAGAAGAAGACAACATCTAATGTATATAGCTGACCCAAGATGTCAGACCAGGGCTTTATAATAATTATTTTGAGAATTGCTCATACCTTTGCTTATGAACCAAATATATTTCTTCCTTGGGCTTAATCATATGCAAGTTTCAGAAACCAATACAACTGCTGGGTTTGTGGCCAGTTATCTGTGTCCAGTACCCTAGGTTACTTTGGTGGGATTCTCCTCTCCAAGGTTCTAACTAATTGGCCCATAGAAAGTTTACTTTTTTTTTTTTTGTCTTTTTGCTATTTCTTGGGCCACTCCCGCGGCATATGGAGGTTCCCAGGCTAGGGGTCTAATCGGAGCTGTAGCTACTGGCCTATGCCAGAGCCACAGCAACGCGGGATCCGAGCCGCATCTGCAACCTACACCACAGCTCACGGCAACGCCGGATGCTTAACCCACTGAGCAAGGGCAGGGACCGAACCCGCAACCTCATGGTTCCTTGTCGGATTCGTTAACCACTGCGCCACGACGGGAACTCCAGAAAGTTTACTTTAGAAGAAAGAAACTCTAGGAGTTCCTGTTGTGGCTTAGTGGGTTACAAATCCAAATAGAATCCATGAGGCTGTGGATTCAATCTCTGGCCTTGATCAGTGGGTTAAGGATCCAGCATTGCCATGAGCTGTGGTGTAGGTCACAAACATGGCTCAGATCCCTCGTTGCTGTGGCTGTGGCATAGGCTGGTAGCTGCAGCTCTGGTTAGGTCCCTAGCCTGGCAACTTCCATATGCCTTGGGCATAGCCCTAAAAAAAATTTTTAAAGCTCCCTCCCCCACAAAAAAAGAAAAAACTCTAGAACCATGAAAACTATCACCAGTACCACTAAATGGGAACATTTTAGCTGGGCAATTAATGACACATATTCTGAACCTGGCCATAAATACACCTTTTCTAACCACCGCTAGATGTTAAATATTTGGTAGCTCCTAGTGGGACCCAATGGGTTTAGGAATAAGTTCATGGTCTTGGCTCTCCCCAGATTGGTTACAAAGCTGCACAGTTTGTTTCCTGTGGATTCAAGGTCACCTACAGATAGCCTGGAAAATAATTCCTGCTGATCAGCTTTTAATGCAAGCATCCTGGATATGATCAGTTTTCCAATGTTATAAGCAACTGGCCACAGTATTTGTTCCTTCAATTATATTATTACCCATATAGAGGCTTTAACAAAATTTACTCGGCAAGCTTTGAGTAATAGTAATCAAGCCATTAGCTTGCTCGGTTTAGAAGTCTCCATGATGAGAAAACTGCTCCTATAGAATCACATGGCCCTTGATATTCTAACTGCCTCCCAAGGGGGGACTTGTGCTATAATGCATACCGAATGCTGTGGTTTTTTACCTGATGATTCTTCTAATGTAACTTGTCTTATGACACATATGAAGAATCAGATTCCACTCTGAATGATCCTCTTCCCAATTTAGAAGAAATACTAGGAAAATGGTTTAGTTTAGGAGGCTCTTAGATTAAACATTTACTAATGACATTGTTCCTTTTTATTTATTTTTTTTTTTTAGGACTGCACCCATGGCACATGGAGGTTCTCAGGCTAGAGGTCTAATCGGAACTGCAGCTGCCAGCCTATGCCACAGCCACAGCAACTTGGGATCCAAGCTGCATCTGTGACCTACACCATAGCTCATGGCAAAGCCAGATCCTTAACCCACTGAGCAAGGCTAGGGATTGAACCCACAACCTCATGATTTCTAGGAGGATTTGTTTCCACTGTGCCATGATGGGAACTCCTAAGTGATAGCTTCTTGCATTTTGTTCTGTGTATCACCTACTTCTACTAAGATACTGATATCTAAACAACCTGAAACTGTTATCACATCTATAGTTCTCAGTAAGTTAATGAGTATGTGCAATGCACAACGCAAGGCAAAATTGACATAAGTCCTATTGGACAACTTGTAATTGACCATTAGTCCTCACCAGACATCTTACTAATACAATCCACTAAAAGGAAAGAAAGAACAAAGCTATAAACACCCAACATAGAGAAATAATGGACCCACAGCAGGTAAGCAACCACCCTGACATTGAGAGACCAAATATTTGATCATCAAATGCTTTCTATTGAAATATTAATGATCAAAATGGGAAAATTGGTGAAGTAAAATATATATTTTATGGCCAGACAAGAAAAATGTAAACATAAAATGTTTATTTGCCTGTTTAGACCTTCCCCCTTTACCATGTGTTGTGCATCTGTGTTAACCAGACCTCCTTAGGAGATAACATTCCTTCTTAATCTTGTAAGAGATCACAGTGACCAACTACTTGGCTTTGTGTGTGTAGATCTGGGTTGTATAAACTGTTGAGATATCATTTAACGTTTAACTCTTTGTCTCAAAAACATATATAACTGCTATGAATTCTAATGGGTAGAACTGTCCTCAGAGGTTTCTGAAAAATTATCTCTCAGGTCATAATTCTCAGATTGGCTAGAATAAAAATATTCTATTTTTTATATTCATATTTCTTTCTTAGATTGACTATTAATTTTTTTTCAATAATGCCAACACTGAGATGAACTGCTTGTTCAAATTATCTGACAAGGAATTTAAAATAGATATAAAAATACTTTAACAAATTCCCCACAATGAATTCTCTTGCAACAAATGAAAAAAATAGAAAATCTGAGCCCCAAAATTAGAAATTATAAAAAGAACCAGGAGTTCCCATCATGGCGCAGAGGGAAAGAATCCAACTAGGAACAATGAGGTTGCATGCAGGTTCAATCCCTGGCCTCACTCAGTGGGTTAAGGATCCGGCCAGCATTGCCATGAGCTGTGGTGTAGGTTGCAGATGTGGCTTGAATCCTGTGTTGCTGTGGCTGTGGCTTAAGCCAGCAGCTTTAGCTCCAATTAGACCCCTAGCCTGGGAACCTCCATATGCAGAAGGTGTGGCCCTAAAAAGCAAAATAAATAAATAAATTAAATTAAATTAAATTAAAAGAACCAAATGGGAGTTCCCATCAAGGCTCAGTGGTTAACGAACCCAACTTTTTTTTTTTTTTTTGGAGAGGAAAAGCAAATTTTTACTTTATTTATATATTAAGGATCCAATGTTTATTCCTGTTCTTAAAGTCCTCATCTTAAAGTTAGAAATAGATAACGATCCATTGTTTTTCCCATGTTTCAGCTTTTGTACTCATTTAAAACCGTATATAACATAAAACAAAAAAATTCAGAAAGATTATAATCTTTAAATAAATTGGAAACAAACTTCCTTAGAGCAGTGCATCAGACACTTAGGTAAAAAGAAAAAGAATCTCAAAGGTTCACATACGCAAGGATAGCAGAACCAATTGTCAGGGCGAGCATTTGACAAATAGAAGCAATTCTTGCAAAGCTGTAGTTCATCCAGCTCATGACATGTGTCTTTATAGAGCAACCTTGCTATGTCAGCCTGCTCACTGTCTGCTCCATAGAAAATCACTGTGTTGTGGAGCAGCAACCGAGCATCGGCTTTGAACTCTTTGTAACTTCAGTATTTCCCTTCATTCACTTTCTCCTGTATGGCAGGGACGTCAACTGCCGAGTGCACCAGCTGGGTGCTTGTTGTCCTTCCCCTTTTTATTAAGATCGATTGCCCGCTCCTTCATGCGGGAGACGATGAACCTCAGGTATGGACTCATCTCCTGCTTGTTTGTGTTTTTCTTCTTGATGCTCCTGCAAGCTGGGGACTGCCAGTGACTACTGCTGTCTCTAAGCCTGTACTCATCAGACAAACACTTGGAATGATACACACAAAAACACAGGTCACATATCAACACCTCTCCAGGCAAATGACAGTCAAAACAATACCAGTCATGATTTTCTGTTTCCCAGTCCTTGTTTGGGGCTGCTGTCCTGGAGAAAGTCTGCATACTGTAGGCAATCTCATCTCCTGGCAACCAATATCCTTCCTGTTCGATACCAGCTTTTGAACCTTTACAGCCCACTGTCACCATCTCCACAATAAGACCATCTTTCACAGCTAAGCTGAGCTGGATCGTTTGGATGCATACCGTGGACTCGAGACATATACTTTGTAATATGGTCAATGTTAGCAGTTTGCTTCTGATTTCTTATAATCTCAATGGCTGCCCAAAGATGCTGGATAGCTTTTGTATCTGCCTGCCCTCTTTTTGTTAAGCGTGCCATGACCTGCTTACTCCTTTAGGGTGTAGCCTCGCCGAGGGCCGAGTGCAGAGTTGGGGCGCCGCCGCCGCCAACGCAAAAGTTTGCCTCCTGCCAGGCCGCGGTGCCGCTCACATGGCATGTGGAGCAGGGCGGCTGCTCGCCAGCCCGGCCTCCTCCGACAAACACAACTATTATCCATGAGGACATGGGTGGGATTCCTGGCCTAACTCAGTGGTTTATGGATCTGGTGTTGCCATGAACTGTGGTGTAGGTCGCAGACAGGGCTCGGATCTGTGTTGCTGTTACTATGTTATAGGCCTGCAACTGCAGCTCTGATTCAGCCCTTAGCTGGGCAATTTCTGTATGCTGTGGCTGCAGCACTTAAAAAAAAAAAAAAAAAACCTTGGAGTTCCTGTCATACCTCAGTGGAAATGAATCTGACTAGCATCCATGAGGAGGCAGGTTCGATCCCTGGCCTCGCTCAGTGGGTTAAGGATCTGGCACTGCTGTGAGCTGTGGTGTAGTTTGTAGATGCGGCTTGGATCCCAAGTGGCTGTGGCTCTGGCATAGGCTGGCATCTCTATCTCCAATTCGACCCCTAGGCTGGGAACCTTCATATGCTACGGGTGCAGCCCTTAAAAAAAAAAAAAAGTGGAGGGATGGGGCGGATGAGGAGACAGGGACTGTCAGCACCAGTAAATGGGGGTCTGAATCCCTGCCCTGCTAGTTTTGTCATTTGTGCTTCTTTCCCTCCATGTCTGGGTCATCTGTAACCTCCTTGTGCATCAGAACACATTTACCTGCCTGTGTACACACTCAGCCTAGACTGAGTTCAAACCTGGTCTTTTTTTTTTTTTGCTTTTTTGCTTTTTAGGGCCACACCCTTGGAATATGGAAGTTCCCAGGCTATGAGTTGAATCGGAGCTATAGCTGATGGTCTACGCCACAGCCACATGGTATCCAAGCCCCATCTGCAACCTACACCACAGCTCATGGCAACACCAGATCCTTAACCTCCTGAGCAAGGCAATAGATTAAACCCACATCCTCATGGGTACTAGTCGGATTCATTTCTGCTGTGCCACAACAGGAACTCCCTCAAACCTGATCTTTGTTAAACAAATGTTTTCATTTTTCAAAACATTCTGCAGTGGGTAAAGTTCCCAGAGCTGTCAGGGAGGCTGAGAACTGAAGAGGGTCTGGGGTAGACCAGCAAGGCGGAGACAGAAGTGGGGGCATGGTGGGGCCAGGGGAGTTCCCCAAAGTTCCACCTCTGCCCTACCTGAGCCACCAGTCACCCCATCCCTGGCACACTGTGGAAAGAGTGGCCCACTGTGGAGACCTCCTGTAGGAGAAAATGTCCAGGTAAAAAGGTAGAAAGGAGAGACCCAGGCCATGATGACTGCAAAAAAAAAAAAAAAAAAAACTCAACCATGAAAAGCTGAAAGCCTCTCACTAAATTCTCAAGGAACAAGACGTGGATGCCTACTCATCATTTCTATTTAACACAGTATTAGAAGTCCTAGCTACAGTAATTAGAAAGTCCAGCCAACTGCCCCTAACCACCCCTTCCCCACACATCTGCTTCTGTAAAGTTGCTTCCGCAATCACAGCCCTGCCTGTTCTCACTCCGGTCTGACCTGCAAGCATGGACCCGGAAGAGCTAGCCCATAAAAGCCTTGTGAAACCCTTCTTTGGGGCTCAGATTCCGGAGAGAGATCTCCTCTGAGCCTGCCGGCATAATAAACCTGAGTTCTCCAACTCTCCGAGTGCTCAATTGCTCACCGGGTAAGAGAGCTGCTGGAGCTGATACACTGCAGCCACAGAGCTGCTGAAGCTGATACCCTACAGCCACAGGACTGTCACTCGAGTTGATACACTGTGGCCTCGGGGCCGCTGGGCAGCTGCCATAATACTCCAACCCACCCCCACCGGAGCTGCAATGTTTTGTGTGCCCAGGGCTAGTCGGTCTAGGGAATGAGGACAGGAGACACCAGGGGACAGCTCCCCAGAAATCACACCTTGAGTACAGCAGGCAGAGGCGCCTCCAGCAAAGGCACAAGATGGCAAGCGCTCTTTTTTTTTTTTTGTCTTTTTGCCATTTCTTGGGCTGCTCCCATGGCATATGGAGGTTCCCAGGCTAGGGGTCTAATCAGAGCTGTTGCCACCAGCTTACGCCAGATTCACAGCAACGCGGGATCCGAGCTGCGTCTGCAACCTACACCACAGCTCATGGCAACGCCAGATCCTTAACCCACTGAGCAAGGCCAGGGATTGAACCCTCAACCTCATGGCTCCTAGTCGGATTCGTTAACCACTGAGCCATGATGGGAACTCTGGCAAGCGCTCTTTCTAGAGATGATTCCAATCCCTCTTACTGGGCAACTGCCAAACCAGGCTCTGTGCCCAATGCAGGAAAACAGGAGGGCTGAGACCCCCAGGTTGGGAGGGAGCTGAGCCCAGGGGCTTCTGAATGCCAGAATCAGGCCAAAATAATCAGAAGCCCAAGCCGCCCTGGTGAAATTCTCCTCAAGCAATTTGATTGAGGGATTGGGTTAAATGTCCTTAGGTGGGCAAGGTGCCCTGCTGTCTCTCTCATCACGCCCCCATCCTCTGACCTCCTTTAGAAGGACCTTGGGAAGGACTGATGCTGGGTTGTGGGGCTGGCCCAGCCACATCACCGCCCAGGAGCACCCAGCGCCCAGCATGCAGGCAGGAGACAGCTCCAGAGACAGGTTTGGAGAGCCGCTCTCATCTATATGCTAATGAGCCCATGCAAGAATTACGGGGTTAATTAAGCATCTCTGCCCTCCCTCCATTTTATCTGCCCTGGACACTGGGGCGAGAGAAGGCAATCGCTACCTCCAATCAAATTAGCTGTCCACGGACTGCTCCCGGCCTCTCCCCTCCACAAGGAGGGGATACCGGCACCCAGAGTTAATCGTGTTCATTTCACAAGGCACCGGGGATTTCAAAAATGATCAGGAATCAAACCCAGGAGCAATCAGCCCCTGAACCTTCTGCTCTCAGCTTCCTCTATGCAAAGGGAGTGTTATCGCTGCATCCAGGCCACATGCTCCCCTCCTGGAGGGAGGTGACCAGTTAGTGGGAAAATGACAGAAGGCAGCAAGCTGGTGGAGCCTTGGGGCCAGGAGGCTTCCTCTTACCTCCTGGGCCCTAGATCCAGCACCCCTGCCTAAGACCATCAAAGGTACTGTGGTTTCTTTTATGTTTCTGCCCCAGGTAAGCGATTTAAATTATCTGCACCTCGAGTTCCTTACTTATTAATTTAAAATACGGCATCCACCTAGCAGAGTAAGAGCAGGACACTCTTTGGGCAGCACAATGGGCATTGTGTCAGTTTTATCCCTTTCCTTCCATTTCTCCTTTTGAACCCTGATCTTGAGCTCCTATAACTCCCACCATCAGAGTCCAGTTCAAAACTCCTTCCAGGAGTTCCTGTCTTGGTGCAGTGGTTAATGAATCCGACTAGGAACCATGAGGTTTCGGGTTCGGTCCCTGCCCTTGCTCAGTGGGTTAACGATCCGGCGTTGCCGTGAGCTGTGGTGTAGGTTGCAGACGCGGCTCGGATCCCGCATTGCTGTGGCTCTGGCATGGGCCAGTGGCTGCAGCTCTGATTCAACCCCTAGCCTGGGAACCTCCATATGCCACAGGAGCAGCCCAAGAAATAGCAAAAAGACAAAAAAAAAAACTCCTTCCACCAAACACCTCCCTGGTAACTCAGTGTAACCCAGCGACAGCCTGAAATACAGTAAAGAGTATGCATCAGTAAATATCTGTTGAACAAATGAGGTAGAATAGGAGGCATAACCAAGATGTTGGAGTGGAAAGATCTTCAGCTCACCTCCTCCCACGAGCACATCAAAATCACAACTATTTACAGAGCAGCTGTTCATGAGACCAACCTGGAGACTAGAAGAAAAGATCTCCACCTGAAAATGTAAAGGAACCCCAATGAGATGCATAAGAGGGGTGGATATAGGGTATAGTCAAGGCCCATATGCCCAGGTTGGTGACCCAAAAACAGGATGACAATTACAACTGCAGAGGTTCTCCCCAAGGAGCAAGGGTCCCTGCATGGGAAGAAGAGCCCCAGAGCATATGGCTTTGAAGGCCTGTAGGGCTCTCATAGAGGAGACTCTATTCCTCTATGAAGGACATAGAGACTCTACTCTTAAAGGGTGCACACAAAGCCTCCCCTGCTCCAGGGCCTAGGGAAGAAGCAGTCATTTGAAAGGAGCCTGGGTCAGACCCACCTGCTGAAATTGGAGAGTGTCCTTGGGAGGCAGGAGGTATCTGGAGGTCACCTTCAGGACAGAGATGCGGGTAGGAGCCCTTTGGGGAGCTAGTTCTAACATGAGAACACTAGGGTTAAGTGCTATTGTGGGAACCCATGTGCACAGTTCTTCCTCTAGCCTATAGCTCCAGGGGTTACCTGCCCACCAGCTGGGTGGTGCCAGTCACAGGACCTCCCAGACCAAACAGCCAGCTGCTCCAGGACCCAGCACTGTCACCAGCTGGTCAACAGCAGACCCCAGGGCTGCTCCAAGGGCCATGCCAGAGCAACTCTGGGACCCAAACCTCCCCCTGCCCCACGACCAGAGGGCTGGCACAAGCCCCAAGACACCCCAAGAATAAATCTAAACAAAGAGATAAAAGACCTATACTTGGAAGACTATAAGATATTAATGAAAAAAAACTGAATACAAAGTAAATAAAAACATATGCCATGATTGTGGAATGTAAGAATAAATACTGTCAAAATGACCATACTACCCAAGAAAGTCCACAGATCTTTTGCAATCCCTAACAAAATGCCAATGGCATTTTTCACATAACTAGTATAAATAATTCTAAAATCTTTATGGAAACAAAAATGGCCCCAAATAGCCAAAATAATTCTTGAGAAAGAACAGAGCTGATGGAGTTCCCATCATGGCTCAGCAGTAACGAATCCAACTAGGATCCATGAGGATGCAGGTTTGATCTCTGGCCTTGTTCTGTGGGTTAAGGATCCAGGGTTGCCATGAGCTGTGGTGTAGATTGCAGATGCAGCTTGGATCTGGCATTGCTCTGGGTGTAGTATAGGCCAGCAGCTACAGCTACGATTTGACCCCTAACTTGGGAACTTCTAAATGCCACACCCAAGCCCCCCCCCCCCAAAAAAAACACTGGAGGAGTCATGCTCCCTGACTTCGGACTTACACTACAAAGCTATAGTCATCAAAATAGAATGGTACTGGTACAAAAACAGACACATAGATCAGTGGAACAAAATAGAGAGAATAAACCCACCCACATATGGTCAATTAATCTATGACAAAGGAGACAAGAATATACAATGGGACAAAGGCTGCCTTTTTGATGAATGACATTGGGAAAACTGGACAGCTGCATGCAAAAGAATCACACTGGACTATTTTCGCACACCATATATAAAAACAAGCTCAAAATGGATTAAAGGCTTAAATGTAAGACCTGAAACCATTAAATTTCTAGAAGAAAATACATTCTTTGACACTGGTCTCAGCAATATTTTTTTGGATAGCTCTCAAGTAAGGGAAACAAAAGCAAAAATAAACAAATAGATATACATCAAACTAAAAACATTTTGCACACTGAAGGAAACTATCAAAAAACAAAAACAAAAAGGCAGCCTACTGAATGGGAAGAGATATTTGCAAATGATACATCTGATAAGGGATTAAAATACAAAATATACAAAGAATTCAGGGAGTTCCTATTATGGCTCAGCAGTTAACGAACCCAACTAGGATCCATGAGGATGCAGGTTTGATCCCTGGCCTTGGTCAGTGGGTTAAGGATCCAGCATTACTGTGAGCTGTGGTGTAGGCTGGCAGCTGTATCTCCAATTGGACTCCTAGCCTGGAAACCTCCATATGCTGCAAGTGCGGCTGTAAAAAGCAAAAAAAAAAAAAGAACTCATACAACTCACCATCAGAGAATAAACAGCCCAATAAAAACCTGGCAGAAGACCTGAATATACATTTTTCCAAAGAAGACATACAGATGGTAAACAGGCATGTGAAAAGAAGAGCTACTAATTATCAGGGAAATGCAAATCAAAATCACAATGAGCTATCACCTCACATCTGTCAAAATGGTGATTATCAAAAAGATAACAAGTGTTGGCAAGGATGTGGAGAAAAGGGAATCCATGTGCACAGTTGGTGGAATGCGAATTGGTGCAGCCACTATGGAAAACGATATGAAGTTCCTCAAAACTTAAAAAATATAACTCTCATGCAATACAGCAACTCCATGCTGGGTGTTTTTCCAAAGAAAACAAAACCATTAATTCCAGAATATATATTTACCCCTAAGTTCATTGCAGCATTATTCACAACAGCCAAAATAAGGGAAAGTAATCTAAGTGTCCATCACCTGAAGAATGGATAAAGAAGATGTGATACACACACACACAATAGAATATTAGCCATGAAAAAGAACGAAATCTTGCCTGTTGCAACTACATAGATGGACTTAGAGGGTATCACCCTAAGTGTAGTAAGTCAGTCTGAGAAAGATAAATACTGCATGTTCTCACTTACATTGGAATCTAAAAAACAAAACAAACGAATAATCAAAACAGAAACCGATTCCTAGATATGGAGAACAAACAGGTGGTTGCTGGAGCAGGGCGCAGGGGGCCATGAAAAGGAAAAAAGGTAACTATGTGAGGTAATGAATGCTAATTAGCCTGATTGTGGCAGTCATTCCACAGTGTATATCTATATGAAACCACTATGTTGTACATATTTTAAATGTATACAATTTTTGTCAATTAATACCTCAGTAAAGTTGAGATAAGGTTTTTTGTTTTTTTTGTTTTTTTTTTTAGGTGAGCTAAAAGGGCTTGGAGGTCAGTCAGAAGGTAAAATAAGTCCCCACTGAATGCCCTTGACAGACACAAGTCACCACACGCTTCCCTGCCAGGATCAAGGCTAACCTCAGAGGCCAACCGGTCAGAATTAACATCTGAGATAAAGCCCACCAGTCCATCCCAATTTAGCCATTTATAAATGCAGCCTTGGAAAGAGACAGCTAGTTAGTGACAGCAATGAGAGTAGATAGAACATGGACCCCTGACACTCTTCACCCCCCAAACTGAGTTCATCTGAGTCAGCCCCATGTCCCCAGATAGAGTTTAGCTCTGAGGAGCAGAGATAAGACTTTCCCCCATATGGAGGCTGGCTCAGGGCATGTGGTAGGTAGAATTTTCACATGATCCCCAACGTTTCCACCCCTCAGGGGTACATGCCCTATGGATAGAGTGGGAGTCACCTCCATGATTAGGTTATGTTACTTGGCATAGCTAACTTCAAGATTGAGAGATGATCCAGGTGGGCCTAACCTAATCACATGAGCCCTTTAAAAGCAGAGATTTTTCTCCAGCTGGTGGCAGAATAGGAAGTCAGAGATTCCAAGCATGAGAAGGATGAACCTTTACTGGCTTGAATGTGGAGGAGATCACATGACATGTAAAGTAATAGCTTCTATTTTTCTTTTTTTCTTTGTTTTTTTTTTTTTTTTTTTTTGCTTTTTAGGGCCACACCCTCGGCATAGGAAGGTTCCCAGGCTAGGGGTTGAATCAGAGCTACAGCTGCAGCCTATGTCACAGCCACAGCAGTGCAGAACCTGAGCCACATCTGCAAGCTACACCACAGCTCACAGCTACAACTCCAGATCCTTAACCCACTGAGCAAGGCCAGGGATGGAACCCGAAACCTCATGGTTACTAGTCAGATTCGTTTCCACTGTGCCACAACGGGAACTCCTCCTTGAACTTTCTTTACACGTTCTCCTTTACAAAGCTTCAACTGTCCTGCCCTTGAAAGTGTCCATTAAGCCTCACACCTCGGTTTCTGGCCCCTACATGGATACCTGGCAGGCTCTTAACGAGCCCTCCTCTCCAGCCAGTGCCCGACCTGGCCCTGTCCTCTCCAACAGAGCACAAGCCCCTGTGAGCCAGAGCGCATCAGCCGTGTTGCCCCACCCTCAGCCCAATGCCAGGCACTGTGAGGCACTAATAAACATCCTGTGCACTATAAATGCCTAGAGAGCCTGCAGACCCTACAGGAACAACAATTAAACAGTAAACCTCTGAGCTGCCACAGTGACACTTAAGTAACAAAGCCTCAGGTTGACCAGCCCCATCCATACCCCAGGGGCTTTCTACTCACTTCAAGTACCTCATTCTTTTTTCTTTTAATAGCTTTATTATTATTATTATTTGTTTTTTTTTTTGGCTCCCACCCACAGCAAATGGAGGTTCCAGGCTAGGGGTCAAATGGGAGCTGTAGCTGCGAGCCTATGCCACAGTCACACCAGATTTGAGCAGAGTCTGTGACCTACACCACAGCTCATGGCAACACCAGATCCTTAACCCACTGAGCGAGGCGGCAGTTTGAACCTGTGACCTCACAGATGCTAGTCAGATTCATTTCCTCTGAGCCACTATAGGAACTCCTTAACAGCTTTATTTTTTATTTAAGTATGGTTAATTTAAAATGTTGTGGTAGTTTCTGGTGTACAGCAAAGTGATTCAGATAGATAGATAGATAGATAGATAGATAGATATTCTTTTTCAGATTCTTTTCCATTATATATATATATATATATATATATATATATATATAGTCTTTTTGCCATTTCTTTGGGCCGCTCCCGTGGCATATGGAGGTCCCCAGGCTAGGGGTCGAATTGGAGCTGTAGCCCCTGGCCTACGCCAGAGCCACAGCAACTCGGGATCCGAGCCTCATCTGCAGCCTACACCACAGCTCACGGCAATGCCAGATCGTTAACCCGCTGAGCAAGTCCAGGGATCGAACCTGCAACCTCATGGTTCCTAGTTGGATTCGTTAACCACTGCACCACGACTGGAACTCCTCCATTGTATGTTATTGTAAGTTATCGAATATAGTTCCCTGTGCTATACAGTAGATCCTTGTTATTTATCTATTTTATATATAATAGTGTATATGTGTTATCTCTCCCACCCCTTTTCTCTTTGGTAACAATAAGTTTTCTACTTCTGTGAGTCTGTTTCTGTTTTGTAAACAAGTTTATTTGTAACATATATTAAATTCTACATATAATCATAGGATATTTATCTTTCCATCATACTTCAATAAGTATTTCCATCATACTTACTTCTCAGAAATGAGAATCTCTAGTTGCATCCATGCTGCTGCAAATGGCATTGTTTCATTCTTTTTTATGGCTAAGTAGTATTCCATTGTGTATATGTACCATATGTTCTTTATCCATTCATCCATCAATGGACAATTGGGTGGCTTCCATGTCTTGTCTATTGTAAATAGGAGCACTTCATTCTTAAATATGAATTTACATCCAGCAGTCACCAAATATTTGAAGCAATCCTCTCACACAGAAACAATGAAACCAAACGGGGGGAAAAATGGAGGAAAAAAATTGCCAGGAAGATACAGAACAAGACATAGAACAAGAATAGATTTCTGTGGGGAAAGTAACAGATGCATAAAGAACTATTGGAAATTAAAATTATGATGGCTAAAATAAGTAGAACAAAAAGACAAAGAGTAGAACAAAGAGAAATAGAAAAGAGAAGAGAAAGGGTAAGAAACTTAAAGGATCAATTCAGAAAATCCACAGTCTCACTATGTAAGATCTCAAAATAGAGAACTAAAAATAAATAGGAGAGGAAAATTATCAATGAAAGGATAGTAAAAATTTCCCGGGTTGTCTTAGTCCACTTGGGCTCCTATAACAAAAATTCCATAAATGAGGAAGCTTATAAACAATAAACATTTCTTCCTCACCACTTGGGAGCTGGGAAGTCCAAGACCATTGGCAGGTGTGGCACCTGGGAGAGCCCACTTCCTGGTCCACCGACATCTGTCTTCTTGCTGTGCCTTCTCAGGGTGGTGTGGGAGTTCTCTAGGGTCCCTTTTATAAGGGCGCTAATCCCATTTATGAGGGCTCCACCCTCATGACTTAGCACTTCCTAAAGTTTCCACCTCCTAATACCATCACCTTGCATGTAGGCTTCAACACAGAGTTTTAGGGAGACAAATTTCAGTCCACAGCACAGGTCATAAGGTTCAAGTTGAAAGGGCCCAGCACAAGGGAAGAAAAACCACCTGCACCAACACATATCACCATAACATCTTAGAACACCGTAGAAAGAATAGATCTTCAAAGCTTCTGGGGCAAGGGTGGGGGGAACTTGCTCATAAAGGAATTAGAATGGTGTTCAACTTTTCCACAATGAAACTAGAAATCAGGAGATAATGGAGCAATGCCTTCAAAGTCCTTAGGGAGAAAAAAAAAAACTGTTTAATCTAATATTGCACATCCAGCTGTATAATATTTGTATTTCTCTCCCAACCTCCAATTTAGCTCCCTTCCATTTGTAAAGGTTGGACAGGTAAAACATTATTTCCCAGACTTTCTCGCAGACAGGGTCCTAGATAAAAACTAGGTTCTGTGGGAGTTCCCATCATGGCTCACATCTGTGACCTACACCACAGCTTGTGGCAACGCCAGATCCTTAACCCACTGAGTGAGGCCAGGAATCAAACACGCATCCTTACAGACACTATGTCAGGTTCTTAACCCTCTGAACCACAGCGGGAACACCCAGATAGTGGTAGTTTTTCTCTTTTCTCTCGTCTTTGGTCAGTATTAATAAAGCTTTGTGGGAGTTTCCATCCTGGCTTAGCGGTTAATGAATCTGACTTGCATCCATGAGAACGCAGGTTCAATACCTGGCCTCACTCAGTGGGTTAAGGATCCAGCCCTGCCGTGAGCTGTGGTATAGGTCACAGACTTGGCTTGGATCCTGTGTTGCTGTGGCTTGGTATGGACTGGCAGCTGCAGCTCTGATTTGATCCCTGGACTGGGAACCTCCATATGCCATGGGTGTGGCCCTAAAAAGCAAATAAATAAATAAATAAATAAGTTCTGTGTTTGGTGGAGGTAATTCTCACACAGATTTGTTAGTCAGTCCTGGATAAGGGGTCGCTTTCCTTTATCAGGTTTCTAAATTCTTTCTTGCTGCTTCATTGGTATGACAGCAAGCAGGGTAGTAGCAGAGGTGGCTTCTTTCTATATGACCCTGAGCCTGGATGGAAGAACTGAGGGTCTAGCCTCCAGTATCCAGGGGTCCAGAGGATGCTGCCCTGTTGGAGGACTCCAGATTCGGGCTGCCGGTTCCAGAGACTGCCTCAGGGGACCAGCTCCCCCGTGGACAGTTCTGGATTATTCTGAACATTATTCTAAGAAGACCAGTCTAGAGATTGCTCCTTTAGAGCTTCCAGACAGATGCCCTGAGCTGTTTCCCCTTCACCCCACCCCTGCCTTCAGGGGACCTGCAGTCTATGACTGCCTCTTGCAGGACAAACTCTGGGGTGTAATTTCTGTCCCAGAGCTGCTGTCAGGGCCGATGCTGGCACTCCATCTGAAATCACCCTGAATGGCTTTCTTTTTCCCTCTCCTGCTTTCCCGACTCCTTTCCTAGTTTCTCCCAGGAAGGTTGTCCCAATGGATCATCTCACACGGTCTTCAGATGATCTTCATCTTCAGAATCTGTTTGGGGGAAATGTTTTCAGATGTGCAGGGATCCTAAAAAGTTACTTCTAATAGCTTAGGAAGATGTGAGAGGACATACTTCAGCAAAATGATTGTGTAACACAAAAGAGGAAGCCATGGGACCATGCACCCATCCCGAGCTGCAAAGGAGGGCCTGGGATGACAGGCTGCACAGGGTCTGGAGAGCAGCAAAGCACCAGGAAGTCCGCATGAGAGGGCCCCGCCCCAGAGACCAGAAAGGGATAGGATGTCAATTTGACTGTTTGGAAAACAATATTGATTCACATAAAACCATTTAGGAAAAATAAGTATAGGTACATAGAAAGCCAAATAAAGGGGAACTATGCAGATATTAAGTCCAGGAAATATCATCATGATCTACTTCACTTAGCAGTAAGTAAAATTTACTGTCATGGTAATAGAAACACTGACCATCAATTTATCCAAAAGTTGCAACGAAAGTATACCAAAGGATGGGGGAGGGGCCCGGGCAGGGAGGTCCGTGGAGAGCTCAGTCACCGTCTTCTACCACAGTCAAAAGATAATGCTTAGGAGTTCCCGTCGTGGCGCAGTGTTTAACGAATCCGACTAGGAACCATGAGGTTGCGGGTTCGGTCCCTGCCCTTGCTCAGTGGGTTAACGATCCGGCGTTGCCGTGAGCTGTGGTGTAGGTCGCAGACGCGGCTCGGATCCCGCATTGCTGTGGCTCTGGCGTAGGCCAGGGACTACAGCTCCAATTCGACCCCTAGCCTGGGAACCTCCATATGCCGTGGGAACGGCCCAAAGAAATAGCAAAAAGACAAAAAAAAAGATAATGTTTAAACTGATTCATCAAGAAATAGCAGGAGTTCCCATCATGGCTCAGAGGAAACGAATCTGACTGGCATCCATGAGGATACAGATTCAATCCCTGGCCTTGCTCAGTGGATTAAGGATCCGGTATCTTCCCTGAGCTGCGGTGTAGGTCTAGGTCACAGATGCAGCTTGGATCCAGGGTTGCTGTGGCTGTGGTGAAGACCAGCCAGCGGCTATAGCTCCAATTTGACCTGGGAACCTCCATAGGCTGGAGGTGTGGCCCTAAAAAGCCAAAAAAAAAAAAAGGAAATAGCAGTATCAGGAGTTCCCATTGTGGTTTAGCTGTTTAAGAACCAGTCTTAATGTCGGTGGGTTCAATCCCTAGCCTCAATCAGTGGATTAAGGATCCGGTGTTGCCGTGGCTATGGCAGAGCCGGCAGCTGCAGCTCCAATGCGACCCCTAGCCTGGGAACTTCTGTCTGCCACAGGTGTAGCCATTAAGAAATTTGAAAGAAGGAAGGAAGGGAGGGAGGGAGAAAGGAAGGAAGAAAGGAAGAGGGAAGGAGGGAAGGAAGGAATAAATAGCAGTATCAGCATATTATTTAGAAATATGGACATGAATACCACGTGTGAGTATTGCAAACGGAAACCTATTTGACATGAATTCATCTTTTTCGACGTCATTACTTCCAAAAAGATGAAGCATAGCTTCTGATGGCAGACACACACACAGACACACACCCAAACACACACACACCCCTCACACAACAAAATAAGGGTGGAGGAATAAGAACAGAGCCAGAGAGGAAGCAGAGAGAAGGGTTATGAGGGACAGAAGCCCTTTTCTCTGGGGCCCACCGGAATCACAATATCACAGCCAAGGAAGACATAGCAGCCACACAACAGCCACACAGCAGACATACTCCACACACAGCAATTTAAAAACTCACCATCCAGGCCCCAAATCCCACCCACTGGTAGCCATTGCTGGCCCAAAATCCACACTACAGATTCACTTATCTGAGTTGAGCATTGCTCTCTCTTTAAAAGTAAAAGTTCCAGATGCTTAATATCACTGATTATTAGAGAAATGCAAATCAAAACTATGAGGTACCACCTCACACCAGTCAGAATGGCCATCTTTAAAATGTCTACAAATAACAAATGCTGGAGAGGGTGTGAGAACCCTCCTACATTGTTGGTGGGAATGTAAATTGGTGCAGTTACTATGGAGAACAGTATGGAAGTTGCTTTAAAAAACTAGAAATAGAATTACCATGTGATCCAGCAATCCCACTCCTGGGGATATATCTGGACAAAACTATAATTCAAAGATAAATGCACATGGATTTACCATTGTGGTGCAGCGGAAACAAATCTGACTAGGAATCATGAGGTAAGGGTTTGATCCCTGGCCTTGCTCAGAGGGTTAAGGATCTAGCATTGCCTTAAGCTGTGGTGGCAGGCGCAGCTCAGATCTGGCAGCATAGGCCAGCAGCTATAGCTCTAATTAGACCCCCTAGCTTGTGAGTCTCCATATGCGGCCCTAAAAAAACCCAAAAAAAACCCCACATAGATACATGTACCTCTATGTTCATAGCAACACAATTCACAATAGACAAGACATAGAAACAACCTAAATGTCCATCAAGAGATGAATGGATTAAAAAGATGTGGTGTATATACATATACATAATAAAATATTACTCAATCATGAAAAAGAATGAAATAATGCCATTCGCAGCTACGTAGAAGGACCTAGAGATTTTCATAAGTGAAGTAAGTCAGAAAGAAAAAGACAAATACCATGTGATATCACTTGTATGTGCTATCTAAAACATGACAAAAGGAGTTCCCATTGTGGCTCAGCAGTGAGGAACCCAACTAGCATCCATGAGGACGAGGGTTCAATCCCTAGTCTTGCTCAGTAAGTTAAGGATTTGGTTTTGCCCTGAGCTGTGGTGTAGATCACAGGCTTGACTTGTGTCTGGTGTTGCTGTTGCTGTGGTATAGGCTGGCAGCTATAGCTGTGATTGGACCCATAGGCTGGGAACTTCCATATGCCATGGGCGCAGCCCTAAAGAGACAAACAAAAAATAATAATAATAAAAATTTTAAAAATATGACGCAAATCGGTGTTCCCGTCGTGGCACAGTGGTTAACAAATCCGACTAGGAACCATGAGGTTGTGGGTTTGATCCCTGGCCCTGCTCAGTGGGTTAAGGATCCGGCGTTGCTGTGAGCTGTGGTGTAGGTTGCAGACATAGCTCAGATCCCGCGTGGCTGTGGCTCTGGTGTAGGCTTGGCAGCTATGGCTCTGATTCAACCCCTCGCCTGGGAACCTCCATATGCCGCGAGTGTGGCCCTAGAAAAGGCAAAAAAAAGACAAATAATAATAATTAATAAATAAAATATGACACAAATCAACATATCTATTAAAAAAAAAAACAGATTTACAGACTTGTGGATGCCAAGAGGGAGGAGGAAGGAAGAGGATGGAGTGGGAGTTTGGAATTGGTAGATGCAAACTTTTTTTTTCTTTTTTGGCCACCCCTCAGCACATGGAGTTTCCAGGCCAAGGATCTGATCCAAGCTGCAGTTGACACATAAGCTGCAGCTGTGGCAACAGCAGATCCTTAAGCCGCTGCACCGGGCAGGGGATCAAACCTACATCCTAGCACTCCCAAGATGCCGCTCATCCCATTGTGCCACAGTGAGAACTCCAGTAGAGGCAAACTGTATATAGAATGGATAAACAATGAGGTCCCATTGTACAGAACAGGGAGCTATATTCAATATCCTATAATAAACCATAATGGAAATTAATATGAAATGAAATGAATATGTATAATATTATTATATATGATATAATAATTATATTATATATAATATAATTTAAATTGTATAATTATATATTATATAATTACAATATTATTATGTAATTATATATTATATTATATATATATATATATATACACATATGTATGACTGAGACACTATGCTCTACAGCAGAAGTTAACACAGTATTATAAATCAACTATACTTCAATAAAATTTTTTTAAGTGAAGTTTCCCTGCCAGGGTTGCACACCTCATAGGAGTATGCAAAAGGCACGGGCTGGGTCCCAGCTCAGGCTGTGTGCCCTTGGCAAGCTGCTTAATGTCCCAGAACTTGACTTCTCCGTGGGATGAATTACAGAAATGGCTGCCATCTTCAAAGCCCTTCCCATCATTGTGGGAGGGCCTTGTGGTTTGCTTTGACTAACAGGTAGTGGCAAAACTGACACTCTGCCTGTACTGAGTCTAAATCTAAATGAGGCTTATAGCTTCGATGCCCGCTGCTCTCAGTAGTTCCCTCCACAAACATGGGCATACGCCAGGGCTAACCTCCTGGATGGAGGTTGAGAGATACAGTCACTCACATCACTCCAACAAACAGCCAGCAGACTTCCAGACTCGTGAATAAGGTCATTCAGGACCATCAAGCCTCCACTCGACCCATCCACTGACCGCCATCACACGCAAGCCCCACCAAGTCTAGTCCAGCCCAGACCACAAGAACCACCCAGCAGAATTGTGGGCTAAACAGATGGTGGGATGTTTTTTGTTTTTTATTTCTTTTTAAATTATTTTTAATTTTTTTTTTTTCTTTTAGGGCCACACCCAGGGCATAGGAAGTTCCCAGGCTAGGGGTCAAATCAGAGCTACAGCTGGCGGCCTACACCACAGCCACAGCATCACGAAATCCGAGCCAAATCTGCAACCTACCGCACAGCTCACAGCAGCTCCAGATCCATAACCCACTGAGTGAGGCCAGGAATCAAACCCATGTATTCATGGATACTAGTGGGGTTCCTTACTGCTGAGCCACAACAGGAATTCCAAAATTTTTTATTTTTATATTTTTTATTTTTTTATACGTATGTTTAAAAATATACATATAAAAAACCTCCCATGGTTGTTTTTTTTAAGCCACCGAGTTTTAAGCAGGTTGTCTCTGTAACAAGGAAACTGGGTGCACTTTCTTTTTTTTTTTTTTTGACTTTTCGCCATTTTCTCGGGCCACTCCCGCGGCATACGAAGGTCCGCAGGCCAGGGGTCGAATCAGAGCTGTAGCCACCAGGCTAAGCCAGAGCCACAGCAGCGGGGGATCCGAGCCGCGTCTGCAACCTACACCACAGCTCACGGCAACACCAGATCGGTTAAGGCCAGGGATCAAACCCGAAATCTCATTGTTCCCAGTTGGATTCGTTAACCTCTGAGCCACGAGGGGAACTTCCCTGGGTGCACTTTCTATGTGAAATGATGATACTGATGCTTTGTTCATAGAGTTAAGATGTAATGATAATATAGGGGGTCACCATAGGTGCTCAAAAAAGATGGCTTACTTTCCACCCCATCTCCAACACTTAAATGCAAAAAAGTTTTTAGCGACTGCTTTTTTTTACTGAAGAGACCAAAGAGTGAGGGCAGGGCTCCCACAGGAGGGAAAGGAAACCTCCAATGCGGCCTTTACCCACCCCTCCCGCCCTGAAGTCTGAGCCACATGGCCACCTGATGTAGCAACAAGCAACTCAAATTTGCAAGCAGCTCCGAAAAGGCAAAGATTTAAACACTGTAATTGGTTTATTGATTTTGCAATCACATTTTAAGACACATAATCTGCCACCATCTATGCTGGCCATTACAACACCTTTCCAGAGGAGTCTTATCTCCACCACCTGCAGGCCAGACCCTGAGCCAAGAGGTACAGAAAATGACTCTCCTTAATGCGACTGGAATTGGAGCAAGCACAGCTCAGGGCAGGCGCACTGCCATTCCCAAGATGTCAGGGGCGAATTAGGTGATGAAAGGAACCCATGAGCTCTCTGCACTGACCCCACCTCACTTTTCCGTAGGATAGGCCCTGGGATGCCAGGAACAGAGCCCTGGGTTTGGAAGTTGAACCCCTGAGCTAAGCCAGTTGCTGTATATCTGATGAAGAGCGTGCCCACAAGACACACACCCTGTGGAGTACATTGAAATACCCACAATCACCCATTGTCTGCCAAAGGAAAGAATCCCACTAAGAAAGGAGGCTTGGGTATTCTCTCCCACACAGGCCCCACCAGAGAACCAGCAGGTGTCCTGGGTCTGCTAAGAATATCCAGAGCACCCAGCTGGGCCCAAGGGAATACATGATCCCCATTGCTCATGGGGTGCATGCAGCAGTGTTCCAAACCAGCAAGGACCATAGGGCTCAGTGAGTCCATGAAAGCACCCTATTTTATTGGTGAGTTAACAGCCACCCAGTGAGGGGCAGTGGCCCATGTCCTGCCGTTCTTTCTGTCTGTTTCTTTCTTTCTTTCTCTTTCCTTCTTTCTTTCTTTCTTTCTTTCTTCTTTCTCCTTTCTTTCTTTTTTCTTTTCTTCTTTTCTTCTTTCTATTTCTTCTTCTTCCTTTCTTTCTTCTTTCTTTCTATTCTTGTCTTTCTGTCTTTCTTTCTTTCGTTTCTTTCTTATTCTTCTTCCTTTTCTTTCTTTTCTTTTTCTTTCTTTCTTTTTCTTTTCTTTCTTTCTTCTTTCCTTTCTTTCTGGCCACCCCATGGCTATGGAAATTCCGGGGCCAGGCATTCAAATCCACGACTGGAACTTTGACCTATGTCATAGCTGCATATGCCTGGATCCTTAACCCACTGTGTTCCTCTGGCTCTGTGTTGACTCTCTTCCTGCCCCATTCCCCAAGAGGCAACTAAATGGAAATGGATATTCATTTTCATTCTTCTTTCTTTCATTTCTTTCTTTCTGTTTTCTGTCTTTTCCTTTCTTTCTTCTTGCTTTTCTTGTGCTTTCTTTCGTGTCTTTCTTTCTTTCTTTTCTTTCTTTGTCTTCTTTCTTTCTTTCTTTCTTCTCTTTCTTTTTCTTTCTTCTTCTTTCTTTCTTTCTTTCTTTCTATCTTTCTTTCTTTCTTTCTTTCTTTCTTCTTTTTTCTTTCTTTTTATTCTTTTCTTTTCTTTCTTTCTTTGCTTTCTTTTTCTTTCTTGTCTTTTTTCTTTCTTGTTCTTTCTTCGTCATCTGCCTTTCTTTCTTTCTTTTCTATTCTTTCTTTTCTTTTCTTGTCTTCCTTCTTTCTTTTTTTCTTTCTTTCACTTCTTCCTTTTATTTCTTTCCTTCCTTCCTTCCTTCCGTCCTTTCGTCCTTCCTTTCCTTCCTTCACCTTCTCCGTCCTGCCTTCCTTCCTGCCTTCCTTCCTTTCCTTTCCTTAGATCCTTCCTTCCTTCCTTCGTTTTCCCTTCCTTGCCTCTTCCTATCCTGCCGCTTCCTTCCTTCCTTTCCTTCCTGTCCTTCCGGGGTCCTTGTCTGTCCGTCCTTCCGATCCTCCGTCTGCCTTTCCTTTCCTTCCTTTCCCTTCCTTCCTTGCCTTCCGTCCTATCCTTGCCCGTCGCCTTCCTTCCTTCCTTCCTTCCGTCTCCTCTTCCTTCCTTCCTTCCTCCTTCCTTTCCTGTCCTTCCGGTCCTTCCTTCCTCTTCCTTTCCTCTTTGCCGTTCCTTCCTTCCTTTTTCTTTATTCTTTTTTTTTTCTCTTTCTTCTTTCTCTTTTCCTTTCCCTTTTTTCTTTGCTTTCTTTCGTTTTTGTTCTTCTTTCTTTCTTCTTCTTCTGTTTCTTTTCTCTTTCTTCTTCTTTCTTTTTTTTCTTTCTTCTTTCTCCTTTCGTTCGTTCTTTTCTTTCTTCTTTCTTCTCCTTTCTTTTTTTATTTCTTTCTTTGTTCTTTTTTCTTTTTTCTTTTCTTTCCTCTTTCCTTTCTTCTTCGTTTCTTTTTCTTTTCTTTTTCTTTCTTTCTTCTTCTTGTTCTTTCTTTCGTCTTTCCTCATTTTTCTTCCCTTCTTTTTTTCTCTTTCTGTTCTTTCGTTCTTCCTTCTTTTCTTCTTCTTTCTTCTTTCTTTTCTTTCTTATTCTTCTTTTCGTTTCTCTTTCTTTTTCTTTCTTTCTTTTTTCCTTTCTTTCTTCTGTTTCTGTTCTGGTTCTTTCTTTCTCTTTCTTTCTTTCTTTCTTTCCTCCGCCTCTTCTTTCCTACTTTTCTTCTTTCCTTTCTTTCCCTCCTCTTTCAATTTCTTTTCTTCCGTCCTTCCTTCCCTCCTTCCTTCCTTCCTCCGTCCTCCACGGCCGTCCTTCCTTCCTTCCTTCCTCCTCCTACCTCCTCCCTCCTTCTTTCTTTCTTCCTCTTTCGCTTTCTTTCGTTTCTTCTGTTCTTCTCTTCTGTTCTCCCTCTTCCTTTTCTCTTTCTTCTTTCTTTCTTTCTTCTCTTTCGTTTTCTTTCCTTTCTTTCTTCCGGTCTTCTCTTTAGCTTCTTCTTTCTGGCCACCCCATGTCTTATGGAAATTCTGGGCCAGGGATCAAATCCCAGCTGGAAACTTTGACCTATGTCATAGCTGCAGTAATGCTGGATCCTTAACCCACACTGTGTCGGCTGGGACTGGGAGAACCGAACTGGGCCTCCACAGAGACAAGCTGGATCACTGACCCCACCTGCACTCACCAGCAAGAGCTCCAAAACTGATATATAGATAATATACATTTTTTTTTCCTTTTTTAGGATGCACCTGTGGCATGTGGAAATTCCCCAGCTAGGGGTCGAATCGAGAGCTATAGCAGCCACCTGCACCATAGCAACACAGCACAACAAGATCCAAGCCACGTCTGCAACCTGCACCAAAGCTCACAGCAAA